>NC_073627.1:98518132-98821162 GCF_029407905.1 Bubalus kerabau | reverse complement strand
TCTTGGGAGTGTTCATTCCTTTGTAATTTCTTGGAATAGTTTGAAAAGGATAGGTGTTAACTCTTGTCTAAGTGTTTAATAGAGTTCACCCTGAAGCTATTTGGTCCTGGACTTTTATTTGTTGCAAATTTTTTAATCACAGTTTCAATTTCAGTGCTTGTGACTGGTCTATTCTATTTCATACTGGTTCAGTCTTGGAAATTGTGACTTTCTAATAATTTGTTCATTTCTTCTAGGTTTTCAATTTTATTGGCATATAGCTGCTCAAAGTAATCTCATGATCCTTTGGATTACTTGGTATCTGTTGCAACTTATCTTTTTTCATTTCTAATGTTACTGACTTGAGTTTGCTCCTTTTTTTTTTGTTTTTCTGAATTAGTCTGGCTAAAGATTATCAATTTTGTAAACTGTATAGAAACACAAAAGACCACAAACAGCCAAAGCAATCTTGAGAAAGAAAAATTGAGCTGGATGTGTCAGTCCCCCTGACTTCAGACTATATTGAAAAACGAATAGTCATCAAAACAGTATGGAACTGGCATAAAAACAGAAATACAGATCAATGGAACAGGATAGAAAGTCCAGAGATAAACCCAAGTACCTATGGTTATCTACTCTATGACAAAGGAGGCAAAAATATACAGTGGAAAAAGGACAGTGTCTTCAATAAGTGGTGCTTGGAAAACTGAACAGCTATATATATAAAAACAAAATTGGAACATTTCACACAATAATCACACACAAAGATAAACTGAAAGTAGATTAAGTACCTAAATGTAAAACTATATACTATCAAACTCTTAGAGGAAAACCTAGTAGAACACAATGTAATATAAATTGCAGCAAGGTCTTTTTGATCCACTTCCAAGGGTAATGAAAACAAAACCCAAAATAAAAAAATGGGACCGAATTAAACTTAAAAGCTTTTGCACAGCAAAGGAAATCATAAATAGCATATACAACCAAACACAAAATTAGGTCAAAATTAATGTTAAATCATGGAGAAGGCAATGGCACCCTACTCCGGTACTCCTGCCTGGAAAATCCCATGGACGGAGGAGCCTGGTAGGCTGCAGTCCATGGGGTCGCTAAGAGTCGGACACGACTGAGCGACTTCACTTTGACTTTTCACTTTCATGCATTGGAGAAGGAAATGGAAATGAACTCCAGTGTTCTTGCCTGGAGAATCACAGGGATGGGGGAGCCTAGTGGGCTGCCATCTCCGGGCTCGCACGGAGTCGGACATGACTGAAGCGACTTAGCAGCAGCAATGTTAAATCAGATTTATGGAAATTTGGTAAAATCGGTTGCTAACAAAAAAAAAGTATCTCTTGAAAAGAGTAACTTAAATAAAGACTGAACATGTAAAAAAAAAAAAAATTAGTTCATGCAGCACAATATCAACAGTAACAACAAAAAACTCATCAAAAAATGAGTGGAAGATATAAATAGACATTTCTCCAAAGAAGAGATACAGATACCCAAGAGGCATATGAAAAGATCCTCAACATCACTATTCAGATCAGATCAGATCAGTCGCTCAGTCATGTCCGACTCTTTGCGACCCCATGAATCGCAGCACGCCAGGCCTCCCTGTCCATCACCAACTCCCGGAGTTCACTCAGACTCATGTCCATCGAGTTGGTGATGCCATCCAGCCATCTCATCCTCTGTCGTCCCCTTCTCCTCCTGCCCCCAATCCCTCCCAGCATCAGGGTCTTTTCCAATGAGTCAACTCTTCGCATGAGGTGGCCAAAGTACTGGAGTTTCAGCTTTAGCATCAGTCCTTCCAAAAAAATCCCAGGGCTGATCTCCTTTAGAATGAACTGGTTGGATCTCCTTGCAGTCCACGGGACTCTCAAGAGTCTTCTCCAACACCACAGTTCAAAAGCATCAATTCTTCGGTGCTCAGCCTTCTTCACAGTCCAACTCTCACATCCATACGTGACCACAGGAAAAACCATAGCCTTGACTAGACAAACCTTTGTTGGCAAAGTAATGTCTCTGCTTTTCAATATGCTATCTAGCTTGGTCATAACTTTCCTTCCAAGGAGTAAGCGTCTTTTAATTTCATGGCTGCAGTCATCATCTGCAGTGATTTTGGAGCCCAGAAAAATAAATTCTGACATTGTTTCCACTGTTTCCCCATCTATTTCCCATGAAGTGATGGGACCAGATGCCATGATCTTCGTTTTCTGAATGTTGAGCTTTAAGCCAACTTTTTCACTCTCCTCTTTCACTTTCAATAAGAGGCTTTTTAGTTCCTCTTCACTTTCTGTCATAAGGGTGGAGTCATCTGCACATCTGAGGTTATTGATATTTCTCCCAGCAATCTTGATTCCAGCTTGTGTTTCTTCCAGTCCAGCGTTTCTCATGATATACTCTGCATATAAGTTAAATAAACAGGGTGACAATATACAGCCTTGACGTACTCCTTTTCCTATTTGGAACCAGTCTGTTGTTCCATGTCCAGTTCTAACTGTTACTTCCTGACCTGCATACAAATTTCTCAAGAGGCAGATCAGATGGTCTGGTATTCCCATCTCTTTCAGAATTTTCCAGTTTCTTGTGATCCACACAGTCAAAGGCTTTGGCATAGTCAATAAAGCAGAAATAGATGTTTTTCTGCAACTCTCTTGCTTTTTCCATGATCCAGCAGATGTTCGCAATTTGGTCTCTGGTTCCTCTGCCTTTTCTAAAACCAGCTTGAACATCTGGAAGTTCACGGTTCACATATTGCTGAAGCCTGGCTTGGAGAATTTTGAGCATTACTTTTCTATCATGTGAGATGAGTGCAATTGTGCGGTAGTTTGAGCATTCTTTGGCATTGCCTTTCTTTGGGATTGGAAAGAAAACTGACCTTTTCCAGTCCTGTGGCCACTGCTGAGTTTTCCAAATTTGCTGGCATATTGAGTGCAGCACTTTCACAGCATCATCTTTCAGAATTTGGAATAGCTCAACTGGAATTCTATCACCTCCACTAGGTTTGTTCAGTAATGCAAATCAAAACTACATCTCTCTACAGGCAGAATGGCTGTTGTCAAAAATCTAGAAACAATAAATAAATGCCAGAGAGGGTGTGGAGAAAACACCCTCTATTGAAGGAAATATATTGGTACAGGTACTGCAGAGAACAACTTGGAGGTTCCTTAAAAAACTAAAAACAGAACTACCATATGATCCAGAAATCCCACTTCTGGGAATATATATGGAGAAAACTGTAATACCAAAAGATATATATACTCCAAAGTTCACTGCAACACTACTCACAATGGCCAGGACATGGGAGCAACCTAAACATCTATCAACAGATGAACGGATAAAGAAAGTGTGGAACATATATGCAATGGAATATTGTGAAAGTGAAAGTGAAGTCACTCAGTCGTGTCTGACTCTTTGCGACCCCATGGACTGTAGCCCACCAGGCTCCTCTGTCCATGAGATTTTCCAGGCAAGAGTACTGGAGTGGCTTGCCATTTCCTTCTCCAGGAAATCTTCCTGATGCAGGGATCGAACCTGGGTCTCCCGGTTTTAGGCAGACTGTTTCGCTGTCTGAGTCATCAGGGAAGTCTTACTCAGCCATAAAAAAAGAATGAAATAATGTCATTTTCAATGACATGGATTGATCTAGAGTTTGTCATACTGAGTGAAGTAAGTCAGACAGGAAAGGACAAATATCATATGATATTGCTTATATGTGGAATCTAATAAACTGGTACAAATGTAACTATTTACAGAAAAGAAATAGAGTCATAGATGTAGAAAATAAACTTAAGATTACCAAGGGAAAAGGGAGGGAGAGATAAATTTGGAGATTGGTATTGACATATACACACTACTATATATCAAAGAGATAACTGATAAGAACCTAATATATAGCACAGGGAACTGCATCAGTGCTCTGTAATGACTTATATGGGAATAGAATCTAAAAAGCAGTGAATACACGCATATGTATAACTGATTCTCTTTGCTGTATAGCAGAAACTAACACAACATTGTAAATGAACTATACACCAATAAAATTAATTAAAAATAATATTGGTAAAAAATAACTAATACCTCTAAGATGGAGTAACCATATCTACTATAAGAGAAAATTAGAGTGAGCATGATGAATAAGTAAGGGAGCAAGAAAATATTAGGTTGGTGGGCTGCCGTCTATGGGATCGCACAGAGTCGTACATGACTGAAGCGACTTAGCAGCAGCAGCAGCATAGCAGAGAAAGCAGAGACAGAAACCTTGCTTCCGGGAGCTCTTCAGAAGTCATTATGGAAAAGTAGCAGTAGAATACTGATTGTGCTATACAGAAATATTCCCCTCTTTCCAGAAGATGTAATATAAACGTGAGCTATATAGATGAGAGATTCAAAGAGGCCTTTGGCCAAAGGAAAGAGATGCTAAAATAACAATCACATGGTCCGAAACTGGAATGCCAGAAATGATAAAGTCAGCAGACACAAATGATGACTATAATATAGATGTCACTACACACATATCTGTAAGTAGTCCACCCCACCAGCTGTATCCAATTTAGAGCAAAAGGGATTCATCAAATTGCTATGTTGGGTAAAATAATGCAGACTGCCACCAACAGGATTTCAAAACAGAAATTTAGATAAGTTAAAAAAAAAGTAAACATTTTGAAATGCTACATTTTCTGCATCTTTGAGTTTATATTTAGAGGATATTAAAACTGTAAAAGGAAAGTGACTCAGAGAATCTCTTTAAAGAAAAAAAAAGAAAGTGAAGTCACCCAGTCTTGTCAGACTCTTTGCGACCCCATAAACTATAGCCTACCAGGCTCCTCTGTCCATGGAATTTTCCAGCCAAGAACACTGGAGTAGGTTGCCATTTCCTTCTCCAGGGGATCTTCCCCATCCAGGGATCAAACCTGGGTCTCCTGCATTGCAGGCCAGACACTTGACCATCTGAGCCAACAGGGAAGCCCCAGATAATCTCTTTAGGCATCTGTAAAGAATCATTGTAAGATTAAAAATACATAATGCAGGTTAAAGAACAGGAAGGAAAGTAGAAATAATACTGAGAATTGTATTACCTATTAGTGACTAGAAGATTGTATTGACACATTGTAAGAACAGATTATAAGTTGCCATTGCCTTCTCCAAAGATCAAATAGGATATATATTATTATCTCCATGGTAATTAGTTATATATGAAACTAATTACTTATATCTGCAGCTGTTATTTTTCTGGAAATGCTCAAAACAGTTCACAAATGGCCTCGTTTAGGTCTTATGGAATATTTTTGTTTTTCAGTTGATTCGATATTTATACAGAAAACTATTACTAGGAAATCATTGTTGTTAAATTCTGAATAAAAAAAAAAAAAAAGAGCTAGCTCCCTGTCTCATGTGACTTATAAGCTTACACAGACAACGCATAGGGAACAAACAGCTGCATGAATAGATTTTAAATTTCAACCATGCTTAAGTGCCAATAAAGAGCTTGAAGTAAACAAGAAGACAAATAAGACAATAGTCTACCAAGCCGGGTGCTTCCCAGGTGGCTCAGCGATAAAGAATCTGCCTACCAATGTAGGAGATGCAGGTTTGATCCCTGGGTTGAGAAGATTCCCTGGATACTCACTCCAGGATTCTTGACTGGGAAATCCTATAGACAGAGGGGCCTACCAGGCTATAGTACAATCAAATAATTTATCTTGGACATCCTATATTCATTTTAAGTGGAGGAAGTGAAAAATAAATTATTTATTTAACTTTTTAATTAATAATCATGCTATTAAACTCTCCAAGTAGTAATAAAATCACATTGTAGTATTATATATGGTTTTATCTTTTTATAATTTTAGTTGATAATGCACATCTTTAAAAAAATGAAATAAATACTATAAAATCTCAGTACTCTGAGATGTTCCTTAGTTATATACGTCAAAAATAATTTTTAAGGGTCATTAAAAATGTACACATTTGTCAAAAATGACAATGTCCATGATATGAGAAATTTCTTCTCATTGCTTCTGCAATGTAAATTTAACTAATGTTATTTTCCAAATGGTAAGCTTCTGCAACCTAGATCTAACTAATGTTATCTTCCAAGTGTTTGAACAATACTTTCATCTTGTTTTTTTTTTTTTAATCAAGGGTGAGGGAGAGACACACATGACAATCTACTTTTCAAAGAGTAAAAAGGAATAGAAAATGTATATTTTCTTATATAAGTCACTGAGATGATTGCTGGAAAGTTTGAAAACAAAAATCAGACTGGAAAAATAGTTTTGTAGTAAACCAAACTAGTTTTACATTTTATTTTGGAAATTCACTGGTAATTTTTTGTGAATAATTATACTGGTAAATATAGATAAATAAATAAATATAGATAGATAAATAGATAAATAAATAAAGATACTGGTAAAAATTTTGTGACTAAAAAGCATTTGTTATATATGCATAGTATAATTGAAATATTTATTCAATTTTATTCAAGAAATATAATTTCTCGAGTGGGATTTCATTTCCAATCTCAGCCAATGAAGCCTTCCTTGGGATTAGGACTCTTAGTCCTTTTCTCTTTGCCATGGATTTGTGCTGGGGATTGGTCAGCTGTGAAAGTATGCTGCAGCTACTTTTGGTTCTATGCCAAGATTAAACCCACACTATTTCACAATTTGTACATGAATCCTGATGAAACATTTTTAGGAGATGACTGCCCTGTAACCTACGTTTCACCAGATGCTCATTATGAATTTTTCTACTATTCTAATAAATGTGGCATCATAACCAAAACTTTCCAGGAGACTCTTCTGCTTCAGACTAAAATCAAGTATACCTCAAGTAGCTCCAGAGACACAGCTGAAATGCCCGTGTCGTGTGTTGTCACAAAACAAGCATGCATGTACCCTTTGTCAAATGAAACTGAAAGTGGAGATGATGAAACCAGCTCTGAAGACATGGAAGTTGCTTACATAATGCAGTCACAGAACGATCTGAATACTATATTCTCTCTGTGTGCCAAATGATGTAACTTATTGGAAGAGAAGAAATGAGATCTATGTTCAAAGGCAACTTCTGAAATAACTGTTTAGGACTGAAGATTTAGTGTGCTGTTTTATAGAAATAAGAGGAGCTCGTATGGAACTGAATGGTACCCAATTGTCTATTTCAAAAAGCTAATTTTTGATTTTAAATCAAATGGCATATTGCCTTCTTATCTTTTTTTTTCCCCCCCAAAAAGACATTACCCCTGCTTTTAACTCCATGGAGACTTATTTATGAATAAAGTGTGTTCTATTACCTGTCAAAAAAAAAAAAAATAGAAAAGGTGAGTAAAAAGGCCCACAGTCCATCTGGAATGAGGATGAAGGTGGGCCTGGCGAGCGTCGTACCTATTAAAGATCCTATTAAAATACAGAAAAACATTTCATAGGGTTTTACATTTATCACTTACTCATATATTTCATAATATATATTAAATGATTGGACTTTCCTGGTGGCTCAGACGGTAAAGGATCCGCCTGCAATGTGGGAGACCTGGGTTTGATCCCTGGGGGGGAAGATCCGCTGGAGAAAGGAAAGGCTACTATTGCTTCTACAGTTTTTGTTAATAAGAATTAGAGAATCAGATGATACTTTCTAACTTCCCTTATCTTCTTCTTGGTTGTATATTTTTTTTTAAAGATTAGTTCTTTGAATTTTGGAGTACACAAGATCTGAGTAAATGAACATTTCTGAGTTCTTTCTTTTATTTTTTTTCACTTTACTAACATTATTTACAAGTTACCATTAAGAGTTTGAATATTAGTTGCCTGAATATGACACTCAGGAAGGCCGTGTGCATAGCTTAGGATTTGGAGTCATACGGCCTGAATTCACTTTTTTTTTTAATTTAAATTTATTTATTTTAATTGGAGGCTAATTACTTTACCATATTGTATTGGTTCTGCCATGCATCAACATGAATCCACCATGCGTGTACACGTTCTCCCCATCCTGGACCCCCCTCCGACCTCCCTCCCCGTACCATCCCTCTGGGTCATCCCAGTGCAAATGGAGCCTATTATACAGAGTGAAGTAAGCCAGAAAGAAAAACACCAATACAGTATACTAACACATATATATAGAATTTAGAAAGAGGGTAACAATAACCCTGTATGCGAGACAGCAAAAGAGACACAGATGTATAGAACAGTCTGGACTCTGTGGGAGAGGGAGAGGGGGGGATGATTTAGGAGAATGGCATTGAAACATGTATAATATCATATAAGAAATGAATCGCCAGTCCAGGTTCGATGCAGGATACAGGATGCTTGGGGCTGAATTCACTTTTGACTCTATGACTATGTAACCTTGGCAAGGTAATTTGTCTTTTGAAGACTTCAGTTTCTTCACATATAACAGAGGAGTCCTAAAATTCATCTCATTGGATTGTTGAGAAACATGAGTACATAGAAGATGCTTATCAAATGCCAGCATTATTATTTTTTTAATTACTTTTCAGCCTAATAAGTGGTGAGAATCAATAAAAGAATATGGTAAGTTGCAGCAGTTTCTAAAATGATATTAACATTTTATGAAATAATAAAAATTAATGTCATTTCTTAGAAACAATAACTATTGCTATTTTCTAACCATATAGTGAATGGTGAAATCCACAAGTACTATTAATTTATTTTATCAAATACAAATATTGTGTCTGCTATACCAGACACTATTTTAAGTACTTGAAAAATATTAACTCACTTAATGTTAATAGTAACCCTTTGAACTAGATAAAGAAACTGAGGAATAAGTCATTAAGAAATTACCTATGGTTATATTTTGATGTGAAAAATCCAGGATTGAATCCCAGGCTCTCTCTCAAGAGATTAACATCTTAACTGGATGTTATTTATTTCTTAATTTTGAGTAGTACAACATGATAAAAATTCTAAAGTCATTATAACATCTTAGATAAATAGAAATCACAGATGGATCAGAGAAATATTTCATTGCTTACAGGTTGCTATTTCAAGGTAATATGGCATTTCCAAATAGTTGCAAGTATTAAGTAAAAAAATCTTGAATCTGAGAAATTTCCTAATTTAAATGTCAATAACTCCCATTTCCTATAAAAAGTACAAAATTATGAAGTTATGAGGAACTATAATACAGATAAATATAACTCTTCAGGATATAATATTAAATATTATTTTATAATAATTGATACCAAATATTTACTAGAAAACAACATAAACAATAAGCATTACAAAACTGTTTTGATAATCTCCAGACTTACAAAGGCAGCTTTCAATTTATATGTCCCTGCTGCTGCTACTACTGCTAAGTCGCTTCAGTCATGTCCAACTCTGTGCATCCGCATAGATGGCAGCCCACCAGGCTCCCCAGTCCCTGGGATTCTCAAGGCAAGAACATTGGAGTGGGTTGCCATTTCCTTCTCCAATGCATGAAAGTGAAAAGTGAAAGGGAAGTCGCTCAGTCGTGTCCGACTCTTAGCGACCCCATGGACTGCAGCCTACCAGGCTCCTCCGTCCATGGGATTTTCCAAGCAAGAGTACTGGAGTGGAGTCCCATTAGGTTGTCCTAAATGTTCTTAAATAATCATGTCACAAAGTGCATTTCTGATCTTTATTCTCTCCATATTGATCCACTTAAAAAGTAGAATATTTTGTCTATCACTCTCCATCATCATCATCCTTTTAAAAGCCACCACACACTAATAACAAGAATATTATAATAATAATAATATATTTATAATAATAATATTTTTATAATTTTTTTTCATAATTCAGAACCAAATCGTTTACATCAATGCACAAAAACTCAGTATTCATAGTAAGCAGAAATCAAAGTTTCTGTTGCTCATCAAAAACAAAGGAACTTTTGCAAAAAAGAGTGGTTCCAATAGGGAGATTAAAGTCAACTGAAAAATATTTGAAAACAATAATATATAAAATACATAGATAGTTGTGACTCTGGACAGAAAAACAGATTCAATTTGAATGTAAAATTCAGGGTAATAAGAAAAGTAATAGAAGCACGAGAATTAGAAGAAAAGTAGAAATCTAGTATCAGATAGCCTAAAAATGCACATGTATTATTCTATCTAACCTACAAAAATGTTAAAGCTAACAAATGCAGTTAGCAAATTTGGAGAATATAAAGTCAATATTCTAAAAATCAAAGAAAATTATAACAGTCAATCTAAGGTACCAGAAAGTAAAACAAAAGTCCTCAGGTTTAAGTTCAACAAAGACTTAAAAATATTTATTAATAATAACTATACTAAAACTTATAGAAGATTGCTAAGATAAATGCAAAAGGACCTAAGTAAATAAATGCTCATCAAATAAAAAAAAATCTATTATTTACATATCCATTCTTCCAAAAGAGATTTATATATCCAATGGAATGAGAAAAAGTAAAAGCAGGCCTTTTTGAAGAAAAATACAAGTTATTTCTAAAATTTATACTAAAATGCAAGGCATTTAAACTAGCCAATGCAATCTTAAAAAAAGAACAATGCTGGAAAACCTATATTACCTTATCTCAAGATTTACTATACTGAAGGCAATGGCACCCCACTCCAGTACTCTTGCCTGGAAAATCCCATAGATGGAGGGCCTGGTGGGCTGTAGTCCATGGGGTCACTAAGAGTCTGACACGACTGAGCGACTTCACCTTCACTTTCACTATAGTAAATAAGAGAGTGAAATCTTGGTACAGAAATAAACAAATTATTCCATGAGATATAATAGACTACCCAGAAGTAGTCCTACTTGTATACAACCAACTGATCTATCATCAAAGGTATCTAAGCCTTTTAATGTGGAGAGAGAGACTTTTAAACGAAGAGTGCTCTCCACAGACAAAAAAAAAACAAACAACTTTATCATTCCCTTGCATCATATATAAAAACTAATTAAAGAGTAAATATAAATGCAAATATTAAAATTATAAATATTATAGAGAAAAGATGATGAAATCTTTCATATCTTTGTAGGCAAGATTTCATTGTCTGTGGAAAAGCACAGATGTTACCCAGAAAATGCTACCCATAAAATAAAAGTTGTACACAACGAACTTGGCAAAATAAAACATACTGCTCATCAAAATATGCCTTTAACAAAACTAACAGTTAAGACACCAATGGTAAGAAAATGCTTAAATAAATACATCAGATGAAGATCTATAAAGCATTTATATAACTTACTAATTAAATGAAAACAAAAACTGACAAATGATTTGAAAATATTCTTTGCAAAAGAAAATATACTTATGGTTAACAAACTCATGGAAAAGTGTTCACTATTACTAGTCATAAGAAAAATATAAAGCAAAGACAAAATGAGATACTACTTAACACTCAATGGAATGTCATGTTTTAAAAGACTGATTTGGAGCAACTGAAACTCATACATTATTGGCAAATGTGTACAATGATATAAACACTTCAGAAACTAGTATAAAATTCTTTTCATAAAATTAAACTCCTATTCTGTGACTCAGTGCTTGTGTGTGTGTATTTTTACATTTTTAGTCAAGAGCCTATCAGGCTACAGTCCCTGTGGCCACGAACAACTCAGATACAACTTAGTGAACTAAATAACAAATGTGTAACTGGCTTACCAAAGAAAACTTCTCTCTGAAGGATGAGAAGCAAAGGTAATGAAACTGTACTCCAGAAAAACAAACACGTTCCTGCTGCCCTTAACTTCAGATAGCTGTGCTTAACTTTAGACATCTCAGGAATAATTTTTGTTCTTGAAAGAGTGGAGTATTCTAGGTGGCAAGCTGGCCATCAGCAAACGATGTTGTAGGTTGCATAATCTTTGGCATCTCTTCTCTTCAGACTCTACTTCATTTGCCTCCCCTGACATCTCACCTTTTCCTTCCTGGACTCCCAAGAGCAGGTTGCACATGGCTGCTGTTCTCTGCTAAAGTGTTAGCTGATAATTAAGATGATATCTGAACCCAACGTGTTAGGTATCAGCCCCCTTAGTGAATTTATACTTAAACCAAGAGTCCCTTGGACTGCAAGGAGATCCAACCAGTCCATTCTGAAGCAGATCAGCCCTGGGATTTCTTTGGAAGAAATGATGCTAAAGCTGAAACTCCAGTATTTTGGCCACCTCATGCGAAGAGTTGACTCATTGGAAAAGACTCTGATGCTGGGAGGGATTGGGGGCAGGAGGAGAAGGGGACGACAGAGGATGAGATGGCTGGATGGCATCACTGACTTGATGGACGTGAGTCTGAGTGAACTCCGGGAGTTGTTGATGGACAGGGAGGCCTGGCGTGCTGTGATTCATAGGGTCGCAGAGTCGGGCACGACTGAGCAATTGAACTGAACTGAACTGAACTGAAGGGACTTTGCAAAACAAAGTCATTGTTTTGTCCTTTTCATTTTCAATGCTCAGTCTTTAATATGTTTTCCTTTATTCTGAAAACATTTCTGTTTATAAAATTAGAATGAAACATCATATTTATATCTAAATTGATCAGTTCCATTATCTATCCCTTCCAAAATCTGTACTAATTATCAATGAAATACAAGATAAAACAGGAAATAGATTAATGGACCACATTATACCTATAGTTTTAATTACAATAATTATACATTATATATTATACTAAGTATAGATTATCACTGCATGTATTTCTTTCAGTCAATGCTTTCAACCATTAAAATGACTATCAGTAATTTTAGTTGATATATTAAATCAAAGTATGACTGACCATAGGATTCTTAGCCTCCACCCATATGAATAAAATTTTAGTGATTCCTGAATCCAATAAAAATTTCATAAATCCTCAAGACAAGTACTTTATCAATACTCTTAATATTAATAGTATCCATGTATGCTTTAATTAACTACTTGCAGGGAAGGGAATATCATAACTTTGGAGACTGACAATACTTTTGTTCATGTAAGAAGTCTCTGCTTATTTCAAGAGCCATTCTTCTATGATTTTTGTAGAAATATTATTTTTAAAGTAGAATTGTCTGACCAACACCACTTCCCTAGATGTATACTTTCTCATGTACTCTTTGTAAAAAGATTTTTATACCACCTATGAATTTCATATCTAGGTAAAATATTCTTAAGGATTTCATATAAATTTATTTTTAGATGATTCATCATTCTGCTCCTTTCATTTGAAATAATTTAATTTTTCTGCTTTTAACTTATTTCCAGTCATGAATATTGAGGATCTGTTACTGATGATAAGATAGGTAAGACTGCTTCATAACTATCCTTGTTTGCTAATTATGAATGGAATGTCAACTGCATCTTTGGACTGTAGATACAGAGGTTTAATCTGGCATCAGTGCAAAAGGAAATATATATTTGCTCAATCATGAAGTCTTGTCTGACTCTCTGCAACGCCATGTTCTGTAGCCTGCAAGGATCCTTTTCTTCATGGGATTTTCCAGGCAACAATACTGGGGTGGGTTGCCATCCCCTCCTCTGGGGGATCTTCCCAATCCAGGAATTGAGCCTGTGTCTCCTGCATCTCCTGCATTGGTAGAAGGATTTTTTACCAGTGAGCCAATAGGAAGACTGCAAAAGGATGTAGAGGATATTGAAAGTCAGAAGATAATATTAAGAGCATGATGACGATGTGACAGAGTGAAAATACAGGAGTGCATAGAGTTATACTGAAGATACAATAGAAATCATGTTATTAGACAAAGTATTAACTATGGAAAAAGATTATGACAGAATCAGGTTAGGGTGGGTATGAATATAGAACTAGCACTAACTGAAATTTGAGGATAATTAGATCAGGTTTAGGAAGATGAATTCAGACTGAAGAATGTGGAAACTGAGATATCAGAAAGATACTCAGAAATATTCTGAAGGAAATATGGAATTTAAAAAGGTGACCTTCTGAGTAGGTATGCCTAGAGGTTGATATTCCAGAATTCAAATTATTAGAATTGAAAAGTGATTTTTGATTCCAAGAGCATTTTTGTCAGTTTAGGTTGGCATAACAAAACACCAACATTGAGAGGCTGAAACAATGAGACCTTATTTCTAACAGTTCTGGAGCCTGGGAAGTCCAAGATCAAAGTGAGGATAGATTCAGTGTCTTGTGAGAGGTTGCTACCTGGTTTGTAGATGAGAGTCTTTTCACTGTATCCTCTTATGGCAGAAAGCAGAGAGAGAAGCACAACATTTTATAAGGCTTTTTATAAAGGCACTAACTCTACCATGAGGGCTAGAACCTCATGACTTAATTACCTCCCAAAGGCTCTATCTCCAAACACTGTCACTTGGGGAGTAAAGTTTTAATATATGAATGGAGGGTAGTAAATATACAGTCTATAACAAAGAGAAGATACCATAACCAAAGGCAACCTGTGGACAGGTAAAAATGTTGAGGAATATATTAATATAACATGTGGGAGGAAGGAATACCAACTGAAGAGATTAATAAATAATCAGAGAATTATGATGAGTCTGGTATAAAATTCACAGAAAATGACAGATCAAGAATACTGAGATGGGGGAGATTTATCAAAATGACAGAATAGAGGACATGGAACTCAGTCCTCTATCCCAATAAGCACATCAATTTTTTGTATGTCAAATCAAACACAAACACAAAGTTGTTCCACATACAAGTGGAACAACTCTCACCGAAAAATAGCTGGAAATTGGCAGAAAGACTTCTGCACAACCAAGACTGTAAGAAAATCCACAGGTACTTGAGTAAGAAGGGAATAAAAGCAATCAGTTCTAGACCTATGCCCCTGGAGTGGGACTCAGAGGAAAGGGGAGAATAATGGGTAGAGATCTGCCCTGAGAAGCATGCTATAAGAGGGGCTATTACAATATCAATACAGGGTATTCCAGTCCTGGAATCCTACAAAAGATTGAAAGCCGTGGTTGGGGGATCACTGGGCAGTGAGTAGTCTGAATTCCAATCATGAAGAGCAAGCCTACACTAGTTTGCCCCTAAGATAGGGCAGATAGGGCAGAGAAACAACTGCCACAGTGGCTGCTGTTTTTCTGCCACCACCTTGATTTGTGCCCTAGGCCCAGCCAAGTGAATGCTCCAGCATTACTCAAGGTAATAGAGTGGCACTGGATCTAGAACTGACACAATGGGGGAGAAAACTGTACCCTGGAAGAAAGGCATTCTGGTTCTGAAGCCTGGGTGGGGTGGCAGCAGCAATAGAAGCTGCTTTTCTACACACTAATAGTGAATTATCAAGGGAAAAAAAATCCTGTTTAAAATCTCAGCAAAAATTATAAAATACATTTTTTATTAGGTTAAGTTAAGAAAGTTAATTTTATTTCTATTCTGTAAACTATGAAACATCAATAAAGGAAATAGAAAAAAGAAATGAAAAGATACCCTATGCATTTTGATTCAAAAAGTTAATATTGCTAAAATGGCCATACTACTCAAAGCAATCTATAGGTTTAATTCAACTCCTATCAAAATAGCCATATTTTTCACAGAACTAGAAAAAATAATCTGAAAATTCATATGGAACCACAGAAGACCCCAAATTACCAATAAATCTTGAGGAAAAAAAAACAAGCTTGAGGTGTCACATTCCCAAATTTCAGACTTCAGACTATACTATGAAGATATAGTAATCAAAACAGCCTGGTACTGGCACCAAAACAGACACATAGATCAATGGAACAAAACAGAGAGCCTGGAAATAAACTCACACACCAATCCTCAATAAATCCACAGCAAGAGGAAAGAATGACAAATGACAAAAAGACAACAGTTTCTTCAAAAATTGGAACTGGGAAAACTGGACAAATACATCTAAAGGATTGAGATTACAACATTTTCTCACACAATTTATAAAAATAAACTCAAAATGGATTAGAGACCTAAGTGTAGTCAGAAGCCATAAAATTTCTAGAAAAGAACATAAGTAGAACACTCTTTGATGTATATTATAGCAATATTTTTTTGGATCTGTCCCTTGAGGCAAAAGAAACAAATGCAAAAATAAACCAGTGGGAAGTAATTAAATGCAAAAGCCTTCTGCACAGCAAAAGAAACCATCAACAAAACAAAAAAAAACAATGAAAACAAATTCATTCTATTAAATGGGAAGAAATATTTGCTAATAATATGACAGATATGGGGTTAATATTCAACATATACACACAGCTCATACACTTCAATATTAAAAAAAAATAAACAGTCCATCAAAATATAGGCTGAAGCCCTAAATAGACATTTGACCAAATATATATAGATGACTATTAGGCACACAAAAAGATGTTCAACAATGCTAAGCATTAAAGAAATGCAAATCAAAATGACAATGAGATATCACCTCCCTCCTGTCAGAATGGCATAGTCAAAAACGCTACAAATAATTTTTTTTTTTAATTGGAGAATAGCTTCACAATGTTGCATTGGATTCTGCCTTACAACACACATTAGCCATGGGTATATGTGTGTATACATCCTCACCCTCTTGAACCATCCTCTCAAGAGGTTGTCGTTCCATCCCTCTAGGTTGTCACAGAGCACCAGGTTGGACATCCTGTGTTACATCAGAGCTTCCCATTAGCTACTTTATTCATGGTACTCTCTCAATTCATCCCACCCTCTCCTCCCCCTGCTGTGACCACTGGACCTTCCTCTACATTTGCATCTCTATTCCTCCCTTGTAAATAGGTTTATCAGTACTATTTTCCTAGAAGCACTATTTACAATCACCAGGACATGGAGGCAATGTTTATTGCCTAATAAATGGATAGATATTGTGGGGCATGCATACATTGGATATTACTCAGCCATAAAAAAAGGACAAATCTGAGTCAATTGAAATAAGATGAATGAACCTAGAACCTGTTATACAAGTAAGTCAGAAAGAGAAAGCCTTCAATTAAAAAAAAAAAAAAATATATATATATATATATATATATATATATATACAGAGAATAGAAACCACGGCTAGTATTAAAAGTATCATTACTATGTACTAAGTCCTGTACTAACTGCTTTATATACCTTATCTCACTTAAAATGACAGAATCTCTTTAAAAGATTATCATCAGCCACATGCGTAAAAAGCCTCAGGCACTTTAACTTATCTAAAGGTTTCTGTATGGAAATTGGTGAAGCTGAATTTTAATTTTAGGCTTATGTGAGTGTGGTTTAATCACTAAATTGGATTACCGTCAATAATGACTGTAAGATATGACTGAAAATGAAAAAGGGCCAAAAGTATCTGTTAACTAAACAGTGATCTTCTAAAGACCAGTTTGTGAATATTTACCAGGATAGATGCTCAGTCAAAAGGAACTGAGATGTGACTGGGCAGTAGAGAGTGTAGAAAATGACAAGAAATTTAGCACTGCAATAAAGAGATAGTTTAGCTTGATAGGTTACTGGAGTAGAATGAAGAACATCTTATATTAAATGTTCTTTTTTTTTTTTAATGATTAGGGAAATTAGAAAACTGCTGCATGTTAACAGAATCATTTTGCATTTGTGGTATAAGTGGTTCTATGGGTCATTGACTTAGAGATGAAAACTGACACAATTGAATAGCAATTTATGCTCACTGATGCATCACTAGGAAATGACCTAAATTAGATAGCTCTTGTTAAAAGTAATTACATACATGAGATTAAAGAAAGTGAAATGTCAAAATACTAGACAGAAATAAAAAAGAATCATACGAATCTTGTGGGAAATAATACCAGTGTTTTAAAGACATATTAGTATCTATAAAACTTAGACTGTACCACTTCCTGATATAGATACATGCTGTGTGCTGTGCTTAGTCGCTCAGTCATGTCCAACTCTTTGCAACCCTATGGATTGAACCCACCAGGCTCCTCTTTCCATTGGGGATTCTCTAGGCAAGAATACTGGAATGCATTGCCATGCCTCCTCCAGGGAATCTTCCCAACCCAGGGACTGAACCCAGGTCTTCTGCACTGAAGGGAGATTTTTTACCATCGGAGCCACTAGGGAAGCCCCAATATAGATATATAATTTATAAGAATCTGAAAAAATACACATATTCTTATAAAAAGACAGAATGATGGCTTTTAAAATTTAAAAGAAAATGGGAGAGACTTGATTTTATTTTTTTTAATTCCAGGACATTAGTAACTTTACAAAAGATTGTGCTATACCATAGTAACATCATTCACAGCATATCTAGCTAAGAGCCACTGTTGGGCACTAGTGAGTAGATTTGTATAATAGATATTTTGATTGAAGATTCTAATTAATTTGACAGCATTATTTGAACTTCAAAAGAACAAAACTATTAGAATATAAGATAGGATAGTGGTACGTTTTGAAATATTTCAATTGACACAGCCCTTAAAGATATAAGGAGAATTTATTATTTCTTAGTATTTGTACCTTCATTTTCCTAATGCACAGAAGATAAGTACTTTTTCATGCTGTGGTAGTTAGTCTTTAATTAAATCAAACAGTTAGGTACTCTGATATATTAAAAGACATTTTTGACACAAATAATATAGCTTAAGACAATATTCAAATATAAACATATACAAAAAGCACATTAAATGGTTCTCCAGGGGCAGGGTAGGGGAAAAGGGTACATACACACACACACACACACACACACACACTTTGTCCAGGTGTGGTCATATGACCACATTATCACCAATGCTATGCGAGAATAAATTAAATTTGCACTCACATGATGGCCTCTCCTGCCCATAGGAAATTGTTTCTTTGGGTCTTCTATTTTTCCAGATATGATGTCACCCAATTCCAATTATGCTAACGAATACAATTATCCTGGGGAGACCAGAACAACAATATGAAAGAAGAAGTTGTCGTTCAGTCACTAAATCATGTCCAAAATTTTATGACCCCATGAGCTATAGCACACCAGGCTTCTCTGTCCTCCACTGTCTCCCAGTGTTTGCTCAAATTCATATCCATTGAATTGGTAATGCTATTTAACCATCTAATCCTCTATCACCTGCTTCTCTTCCTGTCCTCAATCTTTCCTAGCATCAGGATCTTTCCCAATGAGTGGGCTCTTCCAATCAGGTGGTCAAAGAACTGGAGGTTAGGCAATAGTCCTTTCAAAAAATACTTAGGGTTGATTTCCTTTAGGATTGACTAGTTTGATCTCCTTGAAATACAAGGGACTTTCAAGAGTCTTCTACAGCACAACAATTTGAAAGCATTAATTCTTCTGTGTTCAGTCTTCTTTCTGGTCCAACTCTCACATCCGTACATGACTACTGGAAAAATGAAAGCTTTGCATATATGGATCTTTGTTGGCAAAGTGACGTTGCTGCTTTTTAATATGCTGTCTAGGCTTGTCACAGATTTCCTTCCAAGGATCAAGTGTCTTTTAATTTCATGGCTGCAGTCACCATCTGCAGTGATTCTGGAGCCCAAGAAAATAAAATCTGTCACAGCTTCCACTGTTTCCCCTTCTATTTGCCATGCAGTAATGTGACTGTATACCATGATCTTATTATTATTATTATTTTTTAATGTTGAGTTTCAAGCCAGCTTTTGCACTTTCACCTTCATCAAGAGGCTCTTTACTTCATCTTCACTTTCTGCCATTAGAGTGGTATTATCAACATATATGAAGTTGTTGATATTTCTCCTACCACCCTTGACTCCAGCTTATGATTCATTGAGCTTGGCATTTTGCACAACGAATTCTGCATACAAGTTTAAAAAACATGGTAACAATCTTGTAATCCTTTCCTAATTGGAGCCAGTCACTTATTCCATATTCAGTTCTAACTGTTAATTCTTGACCTGCATACAGGTTTCTCAGGAAGCAGGTAAGGTAGTCTGGTATTCCCATCTCTTCCAAATTTTGCAAAGTTTGTTGTGATCCACACAACCAAAGACTAGCGTAGTCAATGAAGCAGAAGTAAACATTTTTCTAGAATTCCTTTGCTTTCTCCATGATCCAATGATTGTCAATAATTTGATCTCTGTTTCCTCTGCCTCTTTGAAACCCAGCTGTACATCTGGAATTGATAAATTGGCATAATGCTGAAGCCTGAGATCAGTTCAGATGCTAAGTTGTGTCCAACTCTTTGCAATGCCATGGACTGCAGTACACCAGGATTCCCAGTCCATCATCAACAGCCGGAGCTTACTAAATCTCATGTCCATTAAGTGAGTGATGCCATCTAACAATCTCATCCTCTATTGTTCCTTCTCCTCCCGCCTTCAATCATTCCCAGCATCAGCGTCTTTTCAATAAGTCAGTTCTTCACATCAGGTGGCCAAGGCATTGGAGTTTCAGCTTCAGCATCAGGCCTTCCAATGAACATTCAGGACTGATTTCTTTTAGGATGGACTGGTTGGATTGCTTTGCTATCCAAAGGACTCTCAAGAGTCTTCTCCAACACCATAGTTCAGAAGGATCAGTTCTTCAGCACTCAGTTTTCTTTATTTATCTTTATTTATCTTACATATTCTTTATCTTACATTTCTTTATTTATCTTACATCCATACATGACTACTGGAAAAACCAAAGCTTTGACTTGATAGACCTTTGTTGGGAAAGTAATGTCTCTGCTTTTTAATATGCTATCTAGGTTGGTCATAGCTTTTCTTCCAAGGAGCAAGTGTCTTTTAATTTCATGGCTGCAGTCAGGCTTTCATCATCTTCAGTGATTTTTGAGCCCCCCAAAATAAAGTCTGTCACTATTTCTATTGTTTCCCTGTCTATTTTCCATGAAGTGATGGGACCAGATGCCATGATCTTAGTTTTCTGAATGTTGAATTTTAAAACAACTTTTCCACTCTCCTCTTTCACTTTCATCATTAGGCTCTTTAGTTCTTCTTCACTTTCTGCCATAAGGGTGGTGATATCTGCATATCTGAGGTTAGTGATATTTCTCTTGGCAGTCTTGATTCCACCTTGTGCTCCTCCAGTCCAGCATTTTGCATGATGTACTCTGCATATAATTTAAATAAGCAGGGTGACAATATCCAGCCTTGACGTACTCTTTTCCCAATTTGGAACCAGTCCATTGTTCCAAGTCCAGTTCTAACTGTTGCTTCTGGATCTGCTTACAGATTTGTCAGGAGGCAGGTCAGGTTGTCTGGTATTCCCATATCTTTCAGATTTTTTCCACAGTTATTGTGATCCACACAGTCAAAAGCTTTGGAGTAGTAAATAAAGCAGAAGTAGATGATTTTCTGGAAATCTCTTGCTTTTTCAATGATCCAATGGATGTTGGCAATTTGATCTCTGGTTCCCCTGCATTTTCCAAATCCAGTTTGAACATCTGGAAGTTCACAGTTCATGTACTTTTGAAGCCTGGCTTGGAGAATTTTGAGCATTACTTTACTAGCACGTGAGATGAGTGCAATTGTGTGGTAGTTTGAGCATTCTTTGGCATTGCACTTCTTTGGGATTGGAATGAAAACTGACCTTTTCCAGTCCTGTGGCCACTGCTGAGTTTTCCAAATTTGCTGGCATAGTGAGTGTAGCGCTTTCACAGCATCATCTTTTAGGATTTGAAATAGCTCAACTGAAATTCCATAATCGTCACTAGCTTTGTTTGTAATGATGCTTCCTAAGGCCCACTTGACTTCGCATTCCAGGACATCTGGCTCTAGGTGAGTGATCACACCATCGTGATTATCTGGGTCATGAAGATCTTCTTTGTATAATTCTTCTGTGTTTTCTTGCCACCTCTTCTTAATAGCTTCTGCTTCTGTTAGGTCCATACCATTTCTGTCATTTATTGTGCCTATCTTTGCATGAAATGAAGCCTAGCTTGAATGATTTTGAGCATAACTTTGCTAGCATGTGAGATGAGTACAATTGCATGGTAGTTTGAGCATTCTTTGGCATTTCCTTTCTTTGGGACTGGAATGAAAACTGACATTTTCCACTCCTGTGGCCCCTGCTGAGTTTTCCAAATTTGCTGATATACTAAGTTCTGCATTTTAACAGCATTATCTTTTAGTATTTTAAACAGCTCAGCTAGAATTCCATCATCTCTAGTTTATAACAAAGTTTATTATGCTTTGTTAGTAATGCTTCCTAAGGCTTATATGTCTTAACACTCCATTATGTCCAGCTCCAGGTGAGTTACTACAGCATCATGGTTATCTGGGTCATTAAGACCTTTTTTATATAGATCTGTGTATTCTTGCCACCTTTTCTTAATCTCTTCTGGTTCTGTGAGGTCTTTACCATTTCTGTCCTTTATTGTGTCCATGTTTGTATGAAATGTTCCCTTGATATCTAAAGTATTCTTGAAGTGATAGATCTCTACCCTTTCTCATTCTGTTGTTTTCCTCTATCTTTGCAATGTTCCTTTAAGAAGGCCTTCGTATCCCTTTAAGCTATTCTCTAGAACTCTTCATTCAGTTGGGTATATTTTTCCCTTCTCCCTTGCCTTTCATATCTTCTTCTTTCCTTGTAAACCTCCTCAGATAACCACTTTGCCCTTCTGCATTTACTCTTCTTTGGGATGATTTTGATCATTTCCTCCTGTATAATGTTATGAACCTCTGTCCATAGCTCTTCAGGCACTCTGTCTACCAGATGTAATCCTTTGAATCTAATTGTCACCTTCACTGTATATTCATAAAGGATTTGATTTTGGTCATACCCAAATGAACTAATGGTTTTCCCTACTTTCTTCAATTTAAGCCTGAATTTGATGATTTGAGCCACAGTCAGCTCCAGGACTTGTTTCTAGTGACTGAATGGAGCTTTTCCATCTTCAGCTATCAAGAACATAATAAATCTGATTTCAGTACTGACCATCTGGTGATATCCATGTGTAGAGTCATCTTTTGGGTTGTTGGAAAAGGGTGTTTGCTATGACCAGCATGTTCTCTTGACAAGACTGTTAGCCTTTTCCTTTCTTCATTTTGTACTCCAAGGCCAAACTCACCTGCTATTCCAGGTATCTCTTGACTTTCTACTTTTGCATTCCAATCTCCTATGATGAAATTGACTTTTTTTTTTTTTTTTTTGGTGTTAGTTCTATAAGATGATTCAGGTCTTCATAGAACTATTCGACTTCAGCTTCTTTGGCAACAGTGGTTGGGGCACAGACTTGGATTATTCTGATAGTTGAATGGCTTGCTTCAGAAATGAAACCAAGATTATTCTATCATTTTTGAGGCTGCACCCAAGAACTGCACTTTGGACTCTCTTGGCTATGAAAGAAGACGTGTGGGTCCATTAATGATCTCATCTAACAGCACTGCCTTGGTAGCATAGATTTATCAGATTCTGATAGAAGGAGAGAAAATAATAATCTATCTTATCTAAGCCACTTCATTATTCTGAGATACATCAGAACTCTAAGGGGACATGTATGAAATGTATTTGCCTTGTCTATTACCACAGAAGTAGATATAATGGTCTTTTGAATTAAATTCACCCATTCCAGTCCATTTTAGTTCACTGATTCCTAAAATGTCGATGTTCACTTTTGTCATCTCCTATTTGACCACTTCCAATTTACCTTGATTCATGGAGCTAACATTCCAGGTTCCTATGCAATATTGTTCTTTACAGCATTGGACTTTACTTCCATCACCAGTCACATCCACAACTGGGTGTTGTTTTTGCTTCGGCTCTGTCTTTTCAGTCTTTCTGGAGCTATTTCTCCACTGTTCTCCAGTATCATATTGGGCACCTACTAGCCTAAGGAGTTCATCTTTCAGTGTCCTATCTTTTTGCCTTTTCATACTGTTCATGAGGTTCTCAAGGCAAGAATACTGAAGTGGTTTGCCATTCCCTTCTCCAGTGGACCACATTTTGTCAGAACTCTCCACCATGACCTGTCTGACTTGGGTGGCCCTACATGGCATGGCTCATAGTTTCATTGTTATGAAGTTATGAGTTATGAGTTAGACAAGGCTGTGGTACATGTGATCAGTTGATTAGTTGTCTGTGATTGCACTTTTCATTCTGTCTGCCCTCTGATAAGGATAAGAGACTTATGGAAGCTTCCATATGGAAAAGACTGACTGAGGAGGAAACTGGGTCTTGTTCTAATGGGCGGGACCATGCTCAGTAAATCTTTTTAATCCAATTTTCTGTTGAATGTCAGGGCTGGGTTCCCTCCCTGTTGTTTGACCTGAGGGAAAACTATGGTGGGATATGAAGATAATGAAGATAATGGCTACCTCCTTCAAAAGGTCCCCTGCAGCCCCTTACCCTGCAGCAGGCCACCACTGACCCACACCTCTGCCAGAGGCTCCCAATACTCATGGGAAAATCTGGGTTAGTCTCTTGTGTCACTGTTCCACAACACAGATAACCATTATATCTACTAGATTTAACTCAGATGACCATTATATTTACTATTATGGGCAAGAATACCTTAGAACAAATGGAGTAGCCCTCATTGTCAATTAAAGAATCCAAAATACAGTACTTGGATGCAATCTCAAAAACAACAATGATCTCTGTTCATTTCCAGGGCAAACCATTCAATATCACAGTAATCCAAGTCTATGACCCAACCAGTAATGCTGAAGAAGCTGAAGTTGAATGATTCTAGGAAGAACTACAAGCCCTTTTAGAACTAACAACCAAAAAAGATGTCCTTTTCATTATAAGGGGCTGGAATACAAAACTAAGTAGTCAAGAGATACCTAGAGAAACAGGAAAATTTGGCCTTGGAGTACAAAATGAAGCAGGTCAAAGGCTAACAAAGTTCTGCCAAGAGGACGCACTGGTCATAGCAAAAGTCATAGCTCTTTCAACAACACAAGAGAAGACTCTACATATGGACACCACCAGATGGTCAATACAAAAATCAGATTGATTATATTCTTTGCAGCCAAAGAAGGAGAAAATCTATACAGTTAGCAAAAGCAAGACCAGGAGCTGATTGTGGCTCAGATCATGAACTCCTTATTGCCAAATTCAAACTTAAATTGAAGAAAGTAGGGAAAACCACTAGACCATTCAGGTATGACCTAAATCAAATCCCTTATTATTATACAGTGGAAGTGACAAATAGATTTAAGGAATTAGGTCTGATAGACAGAGTGCCTGGAGAACTATGGATGGAGATTAGTGGCGTTGTACAGGTGGCAGTGATCAGGACTATCCCCAAGAAAAAGAAATGCAAAAAGGCAAAATGGTTGTCTGAGGAGGCCTTACAAATAGCTGAAAAAAGAAGAGAAGCTAAAGGGTAAAAAAAGGAAAAGGAAAGATATAGCCATCTGAATGCAGATTTCCAAAGAATAGCAAGAGAGAAAAGAAAGCCTTCCTCCATGATCCATGCAATGAAATAGAGGAAAACAATAGAATAGGAAAGATTAGAGATCTGTTTAAGAAAATTAGAGATACCAAGAAAATATTTCATGCAAAGATGGGCACAATAAAGGACAGAAATGGTATGGACTTAACAGAAGCAGAAGATATTAAGAAGAGGTGGCAAGAATACACAGAAGAATTATACAAAAAATATCTTCATGACCCAGATAACCACGATGGTGTGATCACTCATCTAGAGCCAGACATCCTGGAATGTGAAGTCAACTGGGCCTTAGAAAGCATCACTATGAAGAAAGCTAGTGGAGGCAATGGAATTCCAGTTGAGCTGTTTTGAATCCTAAAAGATGATGCTGTGAAAGTGCTGCACTCAATGTGCCAGCAAATTTGGATAACTCAATAGTGGCCACAGGACTGGAAAATGTCAGTTTTCATTCCAATCCCAAAGAAAGGCAATGGCAAAGAATGTTCAAACTAGCATACAATTGCACTCATTTCACATACTAGCAATATAATGCTCAAAATTCTCCAAGCTAGGCTTCAACAGTACATGAACTGTAAACTTCCAGACATTCAAGCTGGATTTAGAGAAGAAAAGCCAGAGGAACCAGAGATCAAATTGCCAATATCCACTGAATCATTGAAAAAGCAAGAGAGTTCCAGAAAAAACATCTACTTCTGCTTTATTGACACTCCAAAGCCTTTAACTTTGTGAAAGTGAAGTCACTCAGTCGTGTCTGAGTCATTGCAACCCCATGGGGGTTCTTCATCCATGGGATATCCTAGGCAAGAGTACTGGAGTGGGTTGCCATTTCCTTCTCCAGGGAATCTTCCCTATGCAGGGATCGAACCCAAGTCTCCTGCATTATAGACAGATGTTTTACCATCTGAGCCACCAGGGAAGTAGATCACAATAAACTTGAAAATTCTTAAAGTCATGGGAATACCAGACCACCTGACCTGCCTCCTGACAAATCTGTATGCAGACCAAGAAGCAACAGTTAGAACTGGACATAGAAAAACAGACTGGTTCCAAACTGGGAAAGGAGCACATCAAGGTTGTATATTGTCATCCTGCTTATTTAACTTATATACAGAGTACATCATGCAAAATGCTGGACTGGATGAAGCACAAGCTGGAATCAAGACTGCTGGGGGAAATATCAATAAGCTCAGATATTCAGATGATATCACCCTTATGACAGAAAGTGAAGAAGAACTAAAGAGGCTCTTGATGAAAGTGAAATAAGAGTGAAAATGTTGGCTTAAAACTCATCATTCAGAAAACTAAGATCATGGCATCTGGTCCTATCACTTCATGGCAAATAGATGGAAATAATGGAAACAATGACAGACATTATTTTGGGGGCCTCGAAAATCACTGCAGATGGTGACTGCAGCCATGAAATTAAAAGACAATTGCTCCTTGGAAGAAAAGCATTGACCAACCTAGACAGCATATTAAAATGCAGAAATATTACTTTGCCAATAAAGGTCCATCTAGTCAAGGCTATGGTTTTTCCAGTGTTTATGTATGGATGTGAGAGTTGGACTAGAAAAGAAGCTCAGTGCCAAAGAACTGATGCCTTTGAACTGTGGTGTTGAGAGTAGACTCTTGAGAGTCCCTTGAACTGCAAGGAGATCCAACCAGTCCATCCTAAAAGAGATCAGTAAGTCTTTGAAAGGACTGATGCAGAAGCTGAAACTCCAATACTTTGGCCACGTAATGGGAAGAACTGACTCATTGGAAAATGCCCTGTTTCTGGGAAAGATTGAAGGTGGTAGGAGTAGGGGATGATAGAGGATGAGATTGTTGGATGTCATCACTGACTCGACGGACATGAGTTTGAGTAAGCTCTGGGAGTTGGTGATGGACTGGGAAGCCTGGCATACTGCAATCCATGGAGTCGCAAAGAGTTGGACATGACTGAGTGACTTAACTAGACTGAACTGTTAATTACCAACACTAATAGGTGATATTCACATGAAGGCTAAAACTCCTGTACCACCAGCTAACACTAATAAAGCATAACCTGTTGTGTCACTGATTATGATGTTTGCATCATTTTTTTGGAATGTTTAAAAATCAGTAAATAGTTAAAATCACTTAAAATCCTCAATTTTCTTTTTAACTTATATAAATTAGAAAAAGAAAGCTCTTCTGCTTATTCCTTCAAAAATGCATCCCAAAGGCACCCACAGTTAATAGTTTTGTGCCTTCTCTTACCCAGGTGATACAAATACCTCTCCATATAAAAACATATATACCAATACATAATGCATTTATAAAATAAAATATTATGACACATACCATTCAAGAACTTAATTTTTCATTTCCCAAAATATCATGAATAGATTCCTAATCCAGTAATTACAGACTTAAATTATCATATTTTGGAATGCTCCTTAGTTTTCTATTTTTCTACTATATTTAGAGGCCATTTGCCATGGTCATTTAAACTGTTGCCAATATTTTGCTATCATATGTTACATTTATTATGTAATAAATGATACCTAGGCAGACACATAGATAAATATGTCTTTATGTATTAATGCTAGAATTCTATAAGTATTATCTTACCATGAACAAGCATAGTTCATACTAAAATTTTCCTTCTAAGATGGTAGATCCAAGTTATAGTCATCTAATTAATATATATGAATGTCTATCCTTCATTGTCCTACCACCAAATGTTAGGTCTTCATTTTCAGAATGTAATTAATTAAGTAAATAGTAATAGTAAATAACTTGGTTTGATCAGACACATACACACAGGGTATGCATAAAATTAAAAAAAAAGTATAAGGAAAATAATTTAAATATAAGGTCAGTGAGTAAAGTTGCTAACAGGTGTGATATGCTGTTATCTATCTATCTATCTCTTAATGTGTGTTTGATATATACATAACTTCTCATCAAAAAGCAAACAATAATTGTTTTTCCTTTTTAATTTTTAAAAAGGCATTTGGTATAAATATTCTCATTTTGTTCATACTGATGCTCTAGAAGCATCATATGGTATAATTTGGAGGTACACGATCACAATAATTGAAATATGATTATATCCAAATTGCTTTCACAATTACTAAGGCTTGAATTCATTTATTTTGGTTAACATAAGTAGGGGGGACACAATCACAAACATAAATAAAGTATCCCCTGCTGTTCATGGTAACAAACCAGTACAACACAGATATGAAGCTAATATAAAGGACGTTGACTCTCAAAGGTTCCCATTTGGAATTCTGTTTAAAAAATTAACATTAATGAAGAAGCTGATCTTGATTGAAAATAACTTTATATTTCTTTGATATATTTCTATTTTCCTTTTCTACTTTTTGTCTCTTTATTTGTGGGGTTGGGGAACTAAGTGGTTCTTTTCAGAAACAGTAAAAGAGAAGTGGCTAGAAAACACAACCTAGTAAAATAATTGAGAAATCTGCTGCTGCTGCTACTAAGTCACTTCAGTCGTGTCCGACTCTGCGTGACCCCATAGACGGCAGCCCACCAGGCTTCCCTGTCCCTGGGATTCTCCAGGCAAGAACACTGGAGTGGGTTGCCATTTCCTTCTCCAATGCATGAAAGTGAAAAGTGAAAGCGAAGTCCGCTCAGTTGTGTCCGACTCTTCCCGACCCTATGGAATGCAGCCCACCAGGCTCCTCCATCCATGGGATTTTCCAGGCAAGAGTACTGGAGTGGGGTGCCATCCCCTTCTCCGTGAGAAATCTGAGGTGATGTTAAATGAATGGGGCTTTAAAAAAGGACATTTAATGGACCTGATTTTCCCAGGATCTGGGAAAATCTGTAAGGAGTTTTTAGAAAAGTGACTATATAGAAGTCATTAGTGAAGATGTCTGCAACAAAAATGAAATGCACAGTGTGTATGGCTGGAAAAATCAGAAAAATAGTAAATAAATATCCCGTGAGACATAAGCTTTGTCATTCAGACATCAGAAACTTTCATACCGGGTAGCAAACTCTAAAAGAAATGGAAGCAAATCACAAGTAGAGGGTATTGTTCAATTTAAAAATTTATAAGATCCTTGCTTCCACACACAAAAGTAATACAGTGCAGAACAACACCAAATTACCATTCTGCCCTCATGCTATGCCCGAGGAGTATTACTAGTAGGAAGACAGGTTTCAGATGATATCAGAGAAATGTAGAGAACAAATGTGCATATAAAATTTACAGTTGTGCTTGTTTAATTAGATGACAGTAACAGCAGTAAACAGTAATAAAGCATGGAAACAGTGTTAATGAGATTCAAATAAATCAGAAATCACTGTTGGGCTGCAGATAAGAGATAAGCCCCAGTATATCTGCATTTTAATCAGCCTGATCACAGTTTTGATGAATGTGCCAAAGGAACTGTTCTTTGCCCTGTTTTCACAGTGAGTGAAAGGCAACAAAACGAACAGTTTTGATTCTCACACTTCCTGACAGATGAGTCACATAGGATTAATGCTGGAATTCATTAAAGCTAGAATTAGATTAATAAATTCTAGAATTCCTTAGAATCCAAATAGCTAAGGATCATATTTCACTTGATGTATGCATTGCCATGTTAAAAATGTGATACGTAGAAGTCTGGTTAGCTACTTAACTGATTTTTGACAACTGGTCAGAACTTGAGTATGTGACTATGGGGTGTGTGTGTGTGTGTGTGATTTGCAAAAATATATACCTAACACATAGGTAAACACACAGGTAACACAATGCATGCCACTTTTCCAAGGAAAATATTCTGAACCATGTACATCGATTTTGTTGTCATTGAATAAAAACTAGAACTTCCAAATAAAGACTTGTTCTCATTAGCTAACTATGCAGTAGCCAACTCTCTAGAATCATAAGGTTCATTAAGAAGATAAACTGTCTTATTAGGCAAATATTTACCAATGAATTGACTACTTAAAAATGTCTCCAAGTAAATACTTAGCACTTAACATTAAAATTTATTTCAGATAGATGTTGCCCATCAATTTTTACTGAATCTCAGATGCACAGACATCTGAAAGTACAGTACAAATATAGAAGGAAATGAAACCAACTTTACACTGTAGATCTTAAGAAAGATGCAAGATTCCTTGAGGTTGATTAAATTGTTGCTGAATCACCCAAATCACCTAGAAGACATTGACAAAAGAGTCTTTTTAAGGATGAAAATGGGTAAATAGTTGAAGTTAGTTTGACAACAATGTTTGACACTTCAAAAGAAAACAGTTTGAGAATGAAAGGATCCAAGACCTTAGAAAAGCTGTTAAAGATCCTGAAATATTTTTCTAAATAACAGTTTCCTGAACTTGCTTCAGAACTGAAGATGAAGCAAGAGATGCTTTATCACAGCATTATACAATACTTTCAGAAACCAAATTTAATCATTAACTTTATTATTTATGAATTAATAATCATTATTGTCCTAATCATTAGGTCATATATATAACTAGAAATCAAAATTTTTGCTCAACACATGCAAAACTATTTTTTATAAAGTAAGCTATATTTTAAAATTAATATCCCAAGCAAACTCTTTTTCATAATTTACTATGAATTTACTACTCTTTAAGTGGATCCTCTTTCAGTTACTTTTTAAAGAACAACATTTGTCATGAGATAATAAATTCTATCTGTGCATATGATGTTAAGTTTAAACCAATCTGAATTTATCTGACTGACTTCTTTAGGTTAAGATGTCAACTATCAATACTTCATTAGCTTGGGCATGAAAAAGACACAGCTGCCCTACAGAAGTTCACAGTTTAATTAGCGACTTATTCTCAGCTCCTAGAAAATGTCCATCATTCCCTGCTACAAGGCCCTCTCCACAGATATGTAGTTTGGTCCTTCAAAGCCATAAAAAGAATATCTCTGCAACTCTGAATCTCTGACTATGTTTGTTTCTAACTTCTGGAACAGATTTAAAAGGCTCATAAGATTGGGTCAGACCCATCCATACAATCTCTTTCTTGGTATATCAAAGAGTGATTAGTAACCTATGTCACATGGGTAAATTTCCTTTTTCCATGTCATAGAACATAATCACTAGAGGATAGCACTTATATTCACAAGTTGTACCCACACTCAAGGGGAGAGATGTATGTATTATGTGTACTCCAGGTGGTGGGAATCAAAAAGTCACATTTGTTAGCATCTCCACTGCTCCCATCATAGTCTTTCAGTACTGGGAAGCTGCCAAGCTTAGATGGTAGGAAAAAGTTTTCCAAAATTCTAATTTCACTTTGACAACTCAAAATTTCTCTCTAAATAAATATTCAGTTCCGTTCAGTCGCTCAGTTGTATCCGCCTCTTTGCAACTCCATGAATCGCAGCATGCCAGGCCTCCCTGTCTATCACCAACTCCCGGAGTTTACCCAAACTCATGTCCATAGAGTCGGTGATGCCATCCAGCCATCTCATCCTCTGTCGTCCCCTTCTCCTCCTGCCCCCAATCCCTCTCAGCATCAGGGTCTTTTCCAACGAGTCAACTCTTCGCATGAGGTGGCCAAAGTACTGGAGTTTCAGCTTCAGCATCAGTCCTTCCAATGAACACCCAGGACTGATCTTCTTTAGGATGGACTGGTTGGATCTCCTTGCAGTCCAAAGGACTCTCAAGAGTCTTCTTCACCAGTTTATTTGAAGTGGTAGACCCAATTTGTTCTTTTGTCGGAAAATATCTGCCAAATACCAAGTTGCATAATTTATTTCAGGTAAAAGGGTGCTATAAAAAATAGAGGCTATTTTGGCTTATGAACTCAATAAACTGATACTTTTTTCCTCTGAGACCCATCATATTTCATCATATTCATCAAGGGCCCTTTAGTTGAAACTTTTTTTTTTTTTTGTAGTTCATGACAATATAGAGTAGGATAACTACTAATAAATTTAGTCCATTACTTAATTTATGATAAGGTGGTGGGAATTATTTTTTCTTCCATTGCTTTTGCACCATAAGTGCAAATTTCAATACACTTAAAATGCAAATAATAACAATATTCAGTATATCACTTGTTAATTTATCTGCTAAACAATCATAACGTTTGTAAGGTGATTTCTACTCTTAAAAATGCCTCAATACAGAAAATGAGTTATATGTTCATCTCATGAAATATAGCCTACATCATTTATGTGGATATAAAATACATATTGTGTAACAGAGATGCAAGAGAGTGTCCTCCAAGTCACTTCCCCTTACAGAGAAAAATGCATGTATGTGTTCCTGAGTGAAAGCTTGTCTTTGATTACACCAGATTATGAACGTGTCCTATAAACTTGTAGGTCAAGAATGTAGATCTGAGATCACTGGATGGCCACTGCATCATTTGCAGGGTCTGAAAATGTATGTGTCTGACATATATTCTTTGGAAATTGGCTAAATTTTATAATTTATAATGGTTTAGCCATTAATAATGGCAAAAATACCATTGTTTTTAAATTACCATAATTTATCCTTTTTAAGATATTATATTTCTTAGTTATGGAAAATTACTGCCAATTAAGCTATGAGTTGCTACTGATTGTAAGACAAAACCCATTTTCATTCAGAGATGTTAATAAGTGGGAAAATGTTTGTGTTAAAATTGATAAAATGCCATATATCTGCATATGGCAACAAATGAGTAAAATGACATTACTGAATCCCAAGATTACACTTTAAAAATACCCTTATATCATACTAAATATGTATTAGTATATCACCTGTCCTAGCATGTGAGATGAGTGCAATTGTGCGGTAATTTGAACATTCTTTGGCATTGCCTTTCTTTGGGATTGGAATGAATACTGACATTTTCCAGTCCTGTGCCCACTGCTGAGTTTTCCAAATTTGCTGGCACAATGAGTGCAGCACTTTCACAACATCATCTTTTAGGATTTGAAACAGCTCAACTGGAATTCCATCGCCTCCACTAGCTTTGTTCATAGCGATGCTTTCTAAGGCCCACTTGACTTCACATTCCAGGATGTCTGGCTCTAGGTGAGTGATCACACCATCGTGATTATCTGGGTTGTGAAGATCTTTTTTTGTAGTTCTTCTGTGTATTCTTGCCACCTCTTCTTAGTATCTTCTGCTTCTGTTAGGTCCATACCATTTCTGTCCTTTATTGTGTCCATATTTGCATGAAATGTTCCCTTGGTATCTCTAATTTCTTGAAGAGATCTCTAGCCCTGTTCATTCTATTGTTTTCCTCTATTTCTTTGCACTGATCACTGAGGAAGACTTTCTTATGTCTCCTTGCCATTCTTTCGAACTCTGCATTCAAATGGGTATATCTTTCCTTTCTCTCCACTGGAGTGGCAGCTGCATGGCCCTGGAGCAACTTTAAGGAGATATACCCCCGTCCAAGGGCAAAGGACAAGCCCCAGCAAGATGGGAGGAGAGGTGAATTTGCATTTAGAATCAAACCCCATTCCCACCAGACACGCTCAGAGGGCTCAAATAAATCTTGTGTGCACCAGGACCCATAAACCCCAAGAGACTGATAGAACTGTGTTTGAGTATCTCCTGTGGAGGTACAGGTAAGCAGTGGACTGCTGCAGGGACAGGGGCTCTGGGTGCAGCAGACTTGGATATGGCATAAGCCCTCTTTGAGGAGATCACCATTAATCCCACCACAGAGCTGCCAGAACTTACACAGGACTGGTAAACAGATTCTTGGAGGTCACAAACAGAACCTTTGTGCACACCAGGACCCAGGAGAAAGGAGCAGTGACCCCAAAACAGACTGACCCAGACTTGCCCAGGAGTGTCCTGGAGTCTCTAGCAGAGGCATGGGTTGGTGGTGGCCTGCTGCAGGGTTGGGGACACTGAGTGTAGCAGTACATGCATGGGACCTTTTGAAGGAGGTCTCCATTATCTTCATTACCTCCACCATAGTTTGGTCCCAGGTGAATAACAAGGAGGGAACATAGCTTCACCCTTTAACACAAAATTGGATTAAAGGTTTACTGAGCATGGCCCCACCCATCAGAACAAGTCAGCCCCTCTGTCAGTCTCTCCCATCAGGATGCTTCCATAAGCCTCTTATCCTTCTCCATCAGAGGGCAGACAGACTGAAAATCACACCACAGAAAACTAACCAATCTGATCACATGGACCACAGCCTTGTCCAACTCAATGAAACTATGAGCCATGCCATGTAGGGCCACCCAAGATGGATGGGTCATGGCAGAGAGTTTTGACTTAAAATGTGGTCCACTGGAGAAGGGAATGGCAAACCACTTCAGTATGCTTGCCTTGAGAACCCCATGAACAGTATGAAAAGGCAAAAAAATAGAACACTGAAAGATGAACTCCCCGGGTTGGTAGGTGCCCAATATGCTACTGGAGATCAGTGGAGAAATAACTCCAGAAAGAATGAAGAGACAGAGCCAAAGCAAAAACAACACTCAGTTGTGGATGTGACTGGTGATAGAAGCAAAGTCCGATATTGTAAAGAGCAACATTGCATAGGAACCTGGAATGTTAGATCCATGAATTAAGGCAAATTGGAAGTGGTCAAATAGGAGATGGCAAAAGTGAACATTGACATTTTAGGAATCAGTGAACTAAAATGGCCTGGAGTGGGTGAATTTAACTCAGATGACCATTATATCTACTACTGTGGGAAAGAATCCCTTAGAACAAATGGCGTAGCCCTCATAGTCAACAAGAGTCCAAAATGCAGTACTTGGATGCAATCTCAAGAGCGACAGAATGATCTCTGTTCATTTCCAAGGCAAACCATTCAATATCACGGTATTCCAAGCCTATGCCCTGACCAGTAATGCTGAAGAAGCTGAAGTTGAATGGTTCTGTGAAGATCTACAAGACCTTCTAGAACTAACACCAAAAAACACCTTTTCATTATAGGGAACTGGAATGCAAAAGTAGAAAGTCAAGAAACACCTGGAGTAACAGGCAAATTTGGCCTTGGGGTACAGAATAAAGCAGGGAAAAGGCTAATAGAGTTTTGACAATAGAATGCACTGGTTTTAATAAACACCCTCTTTCAACAACACAAGGGAAGACTCTACACATGGATATCACTAGATGGTCAATACCGAAATCAGATTGATTATATTCTTTGCAGCCAAAGATGGAGAAGCTCTATACAGTGAGCAAAAACAAGACCAGGAGCTGACTGTAGCTCAGGTCATGAATTCCTTATTGCCAAATTCAGACTTAAATTGAAGAAAGTAGGGACAACCACTAGACCATTCAGGTATGACCTAAATCAAATCCCTTATGATTATACAGTGGAAGCGAGAAATAGATTTAAGGGCCTAGATCTGATAGACAGAGTGCCTGATGAACTATGGACAGAGGTTCGTGACATTGTACAGGAGACAGGGGTCAAGACCATTCCCAAGAAAAAGAAATGCAAAAAAGCAAAATGGCTGTCTGAGAAGGCCTTACAAATAGCTGACAAAAGAAGAGAAGGGAAAAGCAAAGGAGAAAAGTAAAGATACACCCATTTGAATGCAGATTTCCAAAGAATAGCAAGAAGAGATAAGAAAGCCTTCCTCAGTGATCAGCAAACATCATAATCTTCCACAATTTAGAGTTCTTAATGTCAGTACAAGGATGAACACTGGCAAATATACCAGAGCTATAATACAAAAAAACTAATGAGAGTTATCAGGAATGCTGGCTAAGTATCCTAACCAAGAGGGAAAAAAAATGTGACATGAATTCAGAACCACTTTATTAAGGAAAAACAATGTGTGTTTATAAAGGGACATTTATGCCTACAGACTTCCTGTGAGTACACAATGAAAGTATAGCTGAAAGAATTTTCCTTTTAATATCTTCCTCCATGGCAGAGAATAATTTATTGACTTATTGTCAACATTTATTGAACACACACCATATTCCAGGTGCTGTGTTAGGCAGAAAGTGAAAGTGAAGTTGCTCAGTCGTGTCCAACTCTTTGCGACCCCATGGACTGTAGCCTACCAGGCTCCTCTGTCCATGGGATTTTCCAGGCAAAAGTACTGGAGTGGATTGCCATTTCCTTCTCCAGGGGATCTTCCCAACCCAGGCATCGAACCTAGGTCTCCCACATTGTAGACAGACGCTTTACTGTCTGAGCCACCATGGAAGTCTTATATGTGATATGTTATTGCTATGATAGAATAACAGGATACCTTGATTGAATTATTCTAATTTCCCCATTATTACAAAATTCACATTGATTTGACTGCTTAAAAGTTATTGACCTACATATACTTTCAAGATTGTTTAATTGATATTAAATTAAACATTAAAAAGAAAAAAAACAAAACAGGATTGCTATCAGACACATGTCTAGACTTTTGTGTTTAATATTTAGTTAATACATTTTCCAACTAAATCATAAAGCACAGATATACTGTTTCATTCCTAGCATTCTCACTCAAACAGACAGGGGTATAAAGCTATTCAAGAACTCTAACATCATATTTCTATGTGAAGTAAAGCAAATGGCAAATATAAATGATCACTTGTCCAGGTTAAAAAAAAAAAAAAAAGAACTCTAACAGGATTGAGGCAAAGTTTCTAAGCAAAATTATTTTAGCTTCTATGCTTAGGGTTCATGTCTTTAATACTCTACTGGATTTAACATAGACTATCAAAGAGAAAATCAGTAGAGCTCACTTAAATATCAAAATTGGTTATATGTATAGTTAACACACAAAAACATCTTGCAAGATATTATTACCAGGATACTAATTTAAATAAATGCTGCTTATGACTGAATGCATAATCAAATTAAAATGAATGATATTAACATATTTAATATGAAAGACTTTAATACTTGTAAGCACACACATAAAGAGGTAACATCTTTACAGTGATTCAGAAATGTCAATAATTTTGTGCATATTTATGTTAATTATGCAATTACAGCATATGAACTAGATACTCACTGATATCTTACTCAAGTTGAAATTAAACCCCTGTTAAATTTGAACATCTTCTACAAGGCTACAGTCCATGGGGTCACAAAGAGTCGGACACAACTGAATGACTAACATTCTCACTTTCCTACAGAGCTGAAGTATATAATTAATTAAATTTTGCATGTAAAGTAAATCATACAATCTATTTTAAAGGGAATAAACTGTAGAGAAAATGCTATTTTGATTGTTCAACCAAGCTAAAGAAGAGGATTCTTCCCCAAAACAAAGTGGTTAAAGATTTATTTTGGATTGAAAAAATGCTCTCAATTTTAGTTTTTTTTTTTTTAATCATTTGTCATAATTCCAAATTGGAGTGGGATTTGAAGAATGTTACAATTAAGAAGACAAATGAAAGTAAGGCATCTAAATCAAAATGGAAGAAGTAAAAATGTCTCTTTTTGCAGGTGATATGATAGTATCATAGAAAAAATAAAAAAACTAAAAACTCCACCATAAAACTGTCAAAACAAATAGGCAAATTCAGCAAAGTTTCAGGATACTAACAATATACAAAAAATAACTGTGTTTCCCATACAGTAACCATGAACTTTGAGAAAGAGAAATTAAGAAAATTTACAACTGCATACAGAAGAAAAAAAAAATCTAGGAGTAAGTTTAACCAAGAAAGATATATTAAAGAAAATATAAATGAATTGAAAGATATTCCAGGCTCATGGGCTGGAAGAATAAAAGCTGTTAAAACAGGCACACTACTATGTACTACAGATCTGATGCAATTATTATCAAAATTACAATGTCAGTTTTCAGAGAAATAGAAAAAACAATCCTAAAATTCAAATGGAACCACAAAGATCCCAAATAGTCAAAGCGATCTTGAGAAGGAAAATCAGAAGCAGAAGCATCATGTTTCCTATTTTCAAACTACATTATGAAAGTAAAGCAATCAAAACCTTATGAGACTGGCATAAAAACAGACACATATATCATATGTGTCTGGAATAGAAGAGAATCCAGAAATAGAACTTCCCATTTCAATGCTCAATTTATTTATAACCTAGATGCCAAGGGACTTCCCTGGTGGTCCAGTGGCTAAGATTCTGTGCTCACAATTCAGGGAACCTGGGTTTGATTCCTGGTCAGGGAATTAAATCCCACGTGCCACAACTGAGAGTCTGCATGCCTCAGTTAAAGATTCTATGTGCTACAGAGAAGATCCGGCACAAATAAATAAATATTATAATAGAGAAGCCAATAATATACATAGGAAAGAGGCTCTATCTTCAATAAATTGGGAATAAATTGGACAAACAAATACAAAATAAAGGACAAATACAAAAGTATGACACTAGAGCCCTGTTTACACTGCATACAAAAAATAACTCAAAATGAATTAAAGACCTGAATGTAAGACTGGAAAATATAAAATTCCTAGAAGAAAATACAGGGAGGTTATCTCATCGACACTGGTCTTGGCAACGATCTTTAAGTTTTGACACTAAACAACAACAACAACAAACAAACAAAAAAGGCAACAAAACAAAAGGAAAGAAGTGGGACTACAGAAAACTAAAAAGCTCCAAACGAAACCATTAACAAAATGAAAAGACAACCTACAGAATGATAGAAGATATTTGTAAACCATATATCTGATGAGAAGTTTGCATCTAAAATATATAAAGAATTCATACAACTCAATGGAAGAAAAACAATCTTATTAAAAAATGGTCAGAGGAACTAAATAGATGTTTTACCAAAGAAGACACACAAATGACCAACAAGCACATGAAAAAGGTGATCAATAACACTAATCCTCAGGCAACTTAGAATCAAAACTACAAAGGTGTATATTGTCTCACAGATGTTAGAATGACTATTATCAAAAATACAATAGATGACAAGTGTCAGCAAGGACGTAGAAAAAAGGGAACTCTTGTAGATTGTTGAAATATCAATTAGTACAGCTGCAATAAAAAACAATATGGAGGATCCTCAAAAAATTAAAAATAGAACTATCAACCACTAATCCCATTTCTGGGGATATATCCATAAGGAAATGAAATTACTCTCTTGAAGAGATACCTGCACTTCTCTGTTTACTTAAACATAATAGCCAAGACATGGAATCAACTGAAATTCCATCAGTCGATGAATGGATAAAGAAAATAAACATATCATACACACACATATACACACAATGATATATTATTCACCCAGAAAAAGAAGGAAATTCTTCCATTTGTAAGAACACTGGATGGTCCTTGAGGACAGTATGCCAATGAAATGTCACACTTATTGTGAAAGACAAATACTATGTGGCCTCCTAAATTCAGAATTGAAAATAACCAAAGTAACAGAAACCAAACAGCTTAGTGATTGTCAAAGTTTGGGTTGGGTGGTTATGGAGGGGCAGGTCAAATGATATAAACTTCCAGTTATAAAACAGAAAAGTTCTGAATATATAATATTTAGGGCTTCTCAGGTGGTGTCAGTGGTAAAGAATCCAACTGCTAGTGCAGGAAACATAAGAGAAATAGGTTCCATCCCTGCATTGGAAAGATCCCCTGCAGGAGGGCATGGCAACCCACTCCAGTGTTCTTGCCTGGAAAATTCCATGGACAGAGGAGCCTGGCAAGAGTTGGACACAACTGGATGACTGACAATGCATATAATATGTATTCTGAATATAACTTAAATAAACAGTGTTGCAGTATACAGCTTGATGTACTCCTTTCCCAAATTTGAACCAGTCAGTTGTTTCATGTCCAGTTCTAACTGTTGCTTCTTGTCCTGCATACAGGTTTCTCAAGGGACAAGTGAGGTGGTCTGGTATTCCTATCTCTAGGATTTTCCAAGTTTGCTGTGATCCACACAGTCGAAGGCGTTAGCATAGTTAATGAAGCAGACATTTTTTTTGTTTGTTTGTTTGTTTTTTTCCCTTGCTTTTTCTATGATCCCACGGATGTTTACAATTTGATTTCTGGTTCTTCTACCTTTTTTAAATGTGGCTTGTACATATGGAAGTCCTTGGTTCACATACTGTTGAAGGGTGGCTTGAAGGATTTTAAGCATTACCTTGCTAGCAGGTGAAATGAGCACAATTGTACAGTAGTTTGAACATTCTTTGGCATTGCATTTATTTGGGATAAGAATAAATACTGACCTTTTCCAATCCTGTGATTACTGCTGACTTTCTCAAATTTCCTGGCATATTGAGGGTAGCTCTTTGACAGCATCATCTTTTAGGATTAGAAGTGGATCAGCTGGAATTCCTTCACCTCCACTAGCTTTGTTTGTAGTAATGCTTCCTAAGGCCAACTTGACTTCACATCCTAGAATAATAATAATAATAATGTATAATTGAAAGATGCTAAGAAATTAGATCTTAAATATCATGACAGGAACAAAATGTGTAATTATGTGAGGTGATGAATACTAACTGCAATTATTGGGGTAATCACTTCACAATATATACACAATCAAAATTATGTTGTACACTTTCATTGGTGTTCAGTTGCTCGGTCCTTTCTGACTCTTTGCGACCCCATGGACTGCAGCATGCCAGGCTTCCTTGTCCTTCACCATCTCCTGGAGCTTGCTCAAACTCATGTCCATTGAGTTGGTGATGTCATCCAATCATCTCATTCTCTGTTTTCCCTTTCCCCTCCTGCCTTCTATCTTTCCCAGCATCAGGGTCTTTTCCAATGCATCAGCTCTTCTCCTTAGGTGGCCAAAGTACTGGAGCTTCAGCATCAATCCTCCCAATGAATATTCAGGGCTGATTTCCTTTAGAATTGAATGTTGGTCTCATTGCTGTCCAGGGAGTCTCAAGAGTCTTCTCCAACACCACAGTTCATAAGTATCAGTTCTTCAGTGCTCAGCTTTCTTTATGGTCTAACTCTCACATCCATAACTAACTACTAGAAAAACCATAGCATTGAATAGACAGACCTTTGTGGGCAAAGTAACGTTTCTGCTTTTTAATATACTGTCTAGGGCTGTCATAACTTTTCTTCCAAGGAGCAAGTGTCTTTTAATTTCATGGTTGCAGGTACTGTCTGCAGTGATTCTGGAACCCATGAAAATAAAGCCTGTCACAGTTTCCATTGTTTCCCCATCTATTTTCCATGTGATGGGACCAGATGCCATGAACTTAGTTTTTCAATGTTGAGTTTTAAGCCAACTTTTTTACTCTCCTCTTTTGTCTTCATCAAGAGGCTTTTAATCCCTCTTTGCTTTCTGCCATAAGGGTGGTGTCATCTGCATATTTGAGGTTATTGATATTTCTCCCAACACCTTGATTTCAGCTTGTGCTTCATCCAGCCTGGGATTTTGCATGATGTACTCTGCATATAAGTTAAATATACAGCTTATGTACTCCTTTTTCAATTCTGTATCAATCCATTGTTCCACATGGTTCTAACTGTTAATTTTGACCTGCAAACGAGTTTAAACTGATGCAATTTTCATGTCATTCATATCTTGAAAGAGTGGAAAAATGAAAGATGACAATGAAAGTGGTCTTTGAATAATTCCTAAAAAAAGTATAATGTCCACTTAAAGCAAATAGATACATAATACTTAAAGCTAATGTGTATTTCAAGTAAGATGACAAAATTTTATTCACAATAAATAACCAAGAAAGTATGTCTTATCCTTAAGAAATGAGTAAAGTTATGTTATTCCATAGCTATACATACTTCCATATTTTATTATTATTATATTTACAACTTTATCATATATATAATAATTATATTAAATAAGAACATGGAAATCAGAGTTAAAAATAATGTGACTGAAAATAAAAAAAAATCATTGAATGAGTTAGATAAAGGTCTAAATATGAAAAAAGGTATATTAAAATGATGCTTAATAATGTCATATTTCATTGTTGCTGCAGAAGAAATTAAAGTGTAACCAGATGAAGAGAATTAAAAGTTTTTAAACAAATTACTATTTACATAAATTCCTGAAAGGAAAATAAAAAACATGCTTTAAAATAGGAAGCGTTCATTAAAATGTATTATGCTGAGAACAGTAAAATAGAGCATGAGATCCAAAATCTTACTTTTATAAAAGATGAAAATAAAAGTTAATGATGTGTACGTGTGACCCTATTTTAAATAAAGCAAAAAAAGTTTTCAGTTAAGGTGTGAGTTCAACAATATGAAAGCACTGGAGATGAAGGCATACAAAGTCACTGGGAAACCTACTGGGGTTTCAGTAGCTGAGAAGGAAATCAGTGCACATATTTTTAAGTGCATTACTGTTTTCATCCATTAGAGCATCTTTCAACAATTAAACTTTTTCCCAGCAAAGTAAATGATACTCCGAGGGCTTGCCATGGTTAATATACCTTTAGAAACTGAGCAATTCTTTTTCTCAGCAATAATGTTTTGATAATTACTGTTTTTTGTATGTGGAAAGCACTTTACACACATTAGATCATTAATAAAACTACTCCTGTGGGAAAATTAAATGGAACTTTCTTTTAAAAGTTAGATTTGAATACTTCTTGTAAATATGCACGCCTACAATACAGTAAAATAGGCACATATGACAATTTTTAAAAACCATTATTACTGAATTTGTTAGAATATTTGGAATAGTGTGTCTGTAGAGAATACTCTAATAAGAAGGGAAATAAATATTTTCATCCAAAGCTCAACTTGGAAACATGAGAAACTGAGCTGGGATTTACACAGCTAGATTTCTAACTAAGTTAGTTGCTCAGTCATGTCCAACTCTTTGAGATCCCATAGATTATAGTCTGCCTGGCTCCTCTGTCCATGGAATTTTCCAGGCAAAAACACTGGAATGGGGGGCCATCCCCTTTTCCAGGGATCTAACCCGGGTCTCCTGCATTGCATCTTTACTGTCTGAGCCACCAGAGAAGCCTGTTCTAACTAAGCATATCCTAGATAAGCTGTTGTTATATTTTAATATAAATACTTCAATTTCATATATTTTTACAAGGTTTAAAATGTTTTTTGAACATGTTGTCTCCATACTGTTTCTTATATACATGTACACACACGTGTATATATGTATGTATATGTGTGTGTGTATATATATATATATATATATTTGATAAAAAACATAGTATGAAATTACTTACTCTTTACAGCAGGCATTCTTTGACCTTATTATAGACAATAAAGGCAGTGAGATCTGAGGAGTTCAGTGAACAGCTTTAAAGCAACTGACAAAGTAGTTTCATTACCACAGGCTGAGTTTTCTCTTGTGAGTCTTAGGCAGTTCTTTCACTGTCCTTATTGCAGTCAATTTGTTATTTTAAGTGTTTTCCTCTGAAATCATATTGTTTCATTGAGATCCTTGGTCTGTCTTGACTCTCAGGGCACTCTTTAACCTAAAAGTCATTCTGATGGGTATATAAGACAGGAATTACTCAAAAAAATCAATTTTAAAACCACAGAAATATTCAGTGTGGTATTTGAAATAAATATTACTTTATATTGTGACACCGATCCCCGAAGGGCAAGAAGTAATATAGTCCAAGTAATATGTTGTTGGCAAATTTTAAATAAGTTCTATCCTCTTATGGGCTGAGAAGCAGATTGCCTATGTGTCATGAGAGCCAAGCGCTTGTCCCAGGAACACTAAAGATGAGCTTTTACCCAGAAGGACCTTTTCAGAAACACTGGTATTTCTGTAGTGTATCTTATTTGTTCTAATAAAGCATATCTATTTTTCCAGTGTTTCATAAGTTTGATATCGTGATCAGATTTTCTCTTGCTAAAGCATATCACCCAAGGCAAGTAGCATCACATTTAGTAACACTTTGTTTGGATTATGAATTGAATCCAAGTGCAGAGAAAGGTAGGGAGTAGTCTGATAGTAGAGCAGAGCAGGCTCTCTGTAAAAGTAATTACCCTAAAAGATTTTTTGTCTTCTTTTAGTGTCACGGTTTTCGTAGACTGGGACTTGGGGACTGGAGTCGACGAGAAGAAGGAGCAGGGGACCCAAGTCTCGAGTGAAACAAGGGTACTATATTTGCAGAAATACATGCTTATATATCTTCAATAAAATGATTACTCAGCCATTAAGAAGAATGACATTCCACCAGTTGCTACAAAATGGATAGTTCTTTAAGTATAAGGTCACTGAAGAGAGTCACGAAGGGAGTCACTGAAGGGAATCCAAGTAGGTGTTCTTTCCCATGATCTCAGTCCTGAGAACTGTGTGCAGCTCTGCTCGTTCCTGTTTTCCAGGAACTGATAAGGACAGAGAGTCCTTGAGAAATGGCACACAAAGGAAGAAAACAACATATTGGAGCCCTTAAAGTTTAACTTCCCCTGACATTTTAGTAATTTACTAATTATAATCTTGAATAGCTTTCAAATTTCAATTGTCTCATAATAAACCTCAACAAAATGCTAGTCTACTACAGAACCCAAATCCAAACTCAAATCCACTTCTTAAGTAGAAATATTTAGCAAGCATTGGTTATGAGAAACAGTATACATTTTAAACCCACTGGGTCTTGACCTTATTTAAAAAATAAAATAATCAGATTCATTTTAAACTATCATCAATGTGTCTGATGTTATTAACATGATCAAGCAAATTTATGGATTTTCTATATGATAACATTCAGGACAATTTCTTAAAACAGCTTAGAAAGTAGAAGCTTCTGTTTTCTGCAAAGAATGAATAGTCCACCTTTCTATAGGAGAAATGTTAAAAATGGAGATGACTAGAAAGAAAAACAGAGAGCCATGGTCTCAATACTGCAGGTTTATCTTTTTTTTAATCAAAGTGCAGGTTTATTTAAACATTTGGTTATATTCAGTTCAGTTCAGTTCAGTTCAGTGGCTCAGTCATGTCTGATTATTTGTGACCCCATGAATTACAGCTCGCCAGGCCTCCCTGTCCATCACCAACTCCTGAAGTTCATTCAAACTCATGTCCATCGAGTCGGTGATGCCATCCAGCCATCTCATCCTCTGTCGTCCCCTTCTCCTCCTGCCCTCAATCCCTCCCAGCATCAGAGTCTTTTCCAATGAGTCAACTCTTCGCGTGAGGTGGCCAAAGTACTGGAGTTTCAGCTTTAGCATCATTCCTTTCAAAGAACATCATTCCTTCCAAAGACTGATCTCCTTCAGAATGGACTGGTTGGATCTCCTTGCAGTCCAAGGGACTCTCATATTATTCCCTGTCATTTTGAAAATAAAAAAATGAAAACAAAATTATAACTGATTGAGTTGAAATTCTATTCACTTACTCTTCTTACCTCTCCTCTCAAAAAGAAAAGCATTATGAAAAGTGTCATGCATATTTCTCCATCCCAATATTTCTATGTTTATAAACAGATATGATTTTCCTAAACAATATATAACTGCTTTATATGTTTTTAATATAAACTATATTATTCTTTTTCAATCAATCAGCATCTTCTCTTCACCTACATTCTGTTTTGGAAAGGTATCCACATTGATACCTAAAGACATAGCTCATCCTTTTAACATTAGTGTTAATCAATGTTATTTTGTTTAAAAATTGTTACTGATAAATATTTAAACCATTTCCTAGCTTTTAGCATTCAAAAATGCTTCAACAAATACCCTCATTTTAACTGGCCTTTTACAACACTTGCAAGAGGCAAATTCTGCAGAAGAAAAATGAAAGCAATGTAAATATAAATTTAGTATTATTTCACATAAAAAGAGAATTATCTGGGATTTAAACTCAAAAAGTTAATAATCATAAAGCCAATCTGTTTATAAAAAATTTTTTTTAAAAATTTTAGAAGTTCTTTATCTGATATATACAAATAAGTATCTGTTCCATTACCCTATATTCTCTGGATTGAACATCACCACACACATTACCCTATGGTGGGCATTTCTCATTTGTAGCAGCAAAATACTAATAAATCACAATACCTGAGTGATTTCAAATTTGAAAACATTCTAGATAGGTCCACACTGCCCTGGAAATGACACAGAAACACAAACAAAATACAAAAAGAAAGACAAAGATCCCTTTTTGACCAGTTTGAGCATACTAGATGAAAGAAACAGTGTGTGTATATACACACACACATACACACCCATTAACACAAAAATAATCCATTAGATAATAGTATTGATCCTTTAAAAAGAAGAATCAGAAATTGGCCAGGACTGTAAGAACTGATTGACAAGAAAACAAAAAGATTAAAAAAAAAAAATCTTTTCCAGACTTAGATATTTGTGGGAAAATATTTGAGCTTCCTACTAATTATTAATTAATTAAAATTATATTTATTACATTTTGCTTAACATTTCTTGTTCAAAGGGTCACTGATATAATTTTTGAGCTATAATTATAAATCAGTATTAATTGAGAGAAGAAAAACAAATGATAAAAATATATAAACATAAATGGAGTGTCACAAATGTGCCCAAACTCTATCTTTGTCCAGAAGATCACAAAATAGAAGGAAGCAATACAACAGAGAAGAGATCCCTGCATTTTCCATGTGAACAAGTTTACAATGAATAGAGACTTCAGGTAAAGAAGAGCTAAGGTCAAGGTATGAGTGTGTGAGGGAATGAATATGTGTTACATGTGTTTGTGTGAGAGAAGCTGCTGATGAGGAATGAATGGAGGGGAAGGCAAGAGAAATAGATAGCAAATACCAACAAAAATCACAGCATGTCCTGTGCTGAGGAATTCCACATAAAACAGTGCTGGTGAAAAGAATGGAAAATGCAACAATATGATACAAAATTTGCAATTGGATTAAAACATAGGAACTATATAATATGTCTCATTAAATGAGAATATGAATCAGAAGTGCTGCATAAACTAGACTAGAATTTTGTAATCTTCCCTTTAATCCTACTTTTTTAAAAGAAAATTATATTTTCTTTTAACACTGGGTTTGTATACTGCAGCCTAAAATATTCTGCCATTCCTTAAATATTTTATCTTAGTTTCTTCATTCATAAACTAAGAACAAAATTAATATTTACTTCAAAAGTTTCTTGAATAGAATTAATGAGCTTATACATATAAAGCATGTAGTATTGTTCATGAAAGAATATATTAATAAAACAAAATACTAACCTTTTGTACCTCTATGGTTAAACTGTATTTTTTGTTCCAACATTTTGGTATTCTATATTTTCCAGTTTTGTCTAAAACAGTTTTGACTATTCTACCATTCCATCAAAAACATGTTCCTAAATTTATAGTATATTTATCATTTAACATTTTTCTATTAAAGACTTTTTAAAACTACAGAGAGCAAAGTGGGTAAGCTGTTGGGTTGAATTGGTCATTATTTCCCAGTTTTATGATTGGTCCAGAATTGGGATACTACCTTCACACTTGTCAATACTTTTTATTCTTCATTGTTGTTGCTGTTCAGCTGCTAAGTAGTGTCCAGCTCTTTATGACCTCATGGACCATAGCACACTAGGGCTCCTCTGTCCTCCACTGTCTCCCATAGTTTACTCAAATTCATGTCCTTTGAGTCGGTGATGCTATCTAACCATCTTATACTCTGTTGCCCTCTTCTTCTTTTGCCTTCAATCTTTCCCAGCATCATGGTTTTTTCAATGAGTTGACTTTTCACATCACCAGAGAAGGCAATGGCAACCCACTCCAGTACTCTTGCCTGGAAAATCCCAGGAACGGAGGAGCCTGGTAGGCTGCAGTCCATGGGGTCGCTAAGAGTTGGGCACAACTGAGCAACTTCACTTTCACTTTTCACTTTCATGCATTGGAGAAGGAAATGGCAACCCACTCCAGTGTTCTTGCCTGGAGAATCCCAGGGACGGGGTAGCCTGGTGGACTGCCATGTATGGGGTTGCACAGAGTTGGAAACGACTGAAGCGACTTAGCAGCAGACAAAGTACTGGAGCTTCGGCATCAGCAACAATCCATCCAGTGCATATGCAGGGTAGATTTCCTTCAGGATTGACTGGTTTGATTCATTCTTCATTCTTTTCCTGAATCCAAGCCAATGATTAAAATATTATTATGTGTGGTTTGTTTTATTTCTAATTTTCATCATTTCTTCCCCTACCTCTAACCTTCAGATTTATATATTATCATCGTTATCACTGTCACTGTTTTGATTTTGTTTTTTTTCCCCTAAATTATAAATTGGACCAAATTTTCATCATATTTATGAGAGAGAAGGAGTTAATACATCTATTTAGGATTTTGGTGTATTTTCTAAATAAAAAAGGTCCAAAGATGGTAGGTGAGAAACAGAATCATAGATGATTTATGAAAAATTCAGTTCATGGACAAAGGTCAGAATATTGATGGGAAAACTGGTTGAGTGGTGACTAAAGTGAATGAAAGAGGAAGCATTCAAAATCAACATAGCTCCTCACACAGTATCCAGTTCTCCTTAAGAATTTCTGGCAAAACTAATACAATTATGTAAAGTTTAAAAAATAAAATAAAATTAAAAAAAAAAAAAGAATTTCTCCATGACAATCAACACAGCATGCTACAAGTTACCCCCATTGCTACTTTTTTTTGTTTTGTTTTTTAATTTTATTTTTAAATTTTTTTAAATTTTTATATATTTTTTAAATTTTTAAATTTTTATTTTTTTAATTTTTTTTACCATTGCTACTTTTAACTCTTGGCATAAAAGTGAGAAAAAAAAATAAAAGTTTAAAATTCCAACTTACTCACTTTTGAACTTTTTTTTAACACTTACATTTTTATCTTTAAATTTTGTTATACCTACACTTTCCACTTAAAACATATGAAGATAACTCTTTCTTTAATCCTCAAAACCATGAAAACACAACCTTTTGACTACTGCCTGTGTACCATGCTAATGGGATACAAATGCAGAGTGTCTGCCCCCAGGAATCTCTAGATCTCTTCGAAGAAATCCCTTCGCTATTCCTAGCCAAAAGCATTTCTGTGGACTCATCCAGTGCAAAGTGCTGAATTTCCCAGAACTTGAAGTTGTTACATGTGTCATCTGACAGATTTTGATTATTTCTTTATTGCAGACAAAAAAGAGAGAGAATGAAATAGTAAGTCTTTGAGGGGAGAGTTGGCTGTAAACTGTCATTTTGAGGTTAAATTTAGACTAAAATTCTTAGAGCTTTAAATCAAAAGCAACTTCCTTTCAAAAAACCATTTTCTTCTCTGAATTATGTATGGTTTAGGCATATGCCTAAACCATACATAATGAATGAAACATTTTTTAATTACTATCAATAAAATATGAAATCAACACAAGTTCTTATTAAAATGTTACAAGGATTTTTTTATAAATCAATCAGAATAAAAAATCAGGGATATAGAATTATTCCTCTACACACAGGAAAAAGAAAAGAAAAGCAATATCTAGGTCATCTTTTTAAAGCTCTGCATCTTTATTACATAAGAGTTCATAAAACTACTTCTAAAAAACATTTATTATGTTTTTTAGAAGAATCAATAAATGTTTTTAAATTTCATCATTCTACACATTTTCACCTATATACTAATTTTTAATTTGTAGTCTTAATAAATGCAAGGCAATGAGAATCAGTTATTTTTTAAAATGAATATTAATTAAATTTAGAAAGGAAGCCTATAAACATATTCTGGATGTCATGGAAAAGATCTCCTATTCAGAGAATATGCAGGAATTTCCAAAATAGATTTAAATAAAAAAGAAATAAAAAATTTATAAAATGAGTGCTCTCTGATTTCTGTAAGAAAATATTTCCTCAATGGTAACAACCAAAAAAGGGTAAACAAATGGACAATTTTCACATTAGATATTCAGGAATGACACAGATTCAATTGCATTGTGCTAAACTAATAAAGAAAAGAAAAACTTGTTGCATATAAATATCTCTATACAGGACATATTTTGACTCTGAAACATAATAGTTGCTTAAGGTTAAGTTATTTTATTCATGTCCATTGAGTCGGTGGTGCCATTCAACTATCTCATCCTCTATCGTTCTCTTCTCCTCCCACCTTCAATCTTTCCCAACATCAGGGTCTTTTCAAACGAGTTAGTTCTTCGAATCAGGTGGTCAAAGTATTGGTGTTTCAGCTTCAACATCAGTCCTTCCAATGAATATTCAGGATTGATTTCCTTTAGGATGGACTGGTTGGATCTCCTTGCAGTCCAAGGGACTCTCAAGAGTCTTATCCAACACCACAGTTCAAAAGGATCAATTCTTCCATGCTCAGCTTCTTTTCTAGTCCGACTCTCACATCCATACATAACTACTGAAAAAACCATATCCTTGACTAGACAGACCTTTATTGACAAAGTAATGTCTCTGCTTTTTAATATGCTGTCTAAGTTTGGTCATAATTTTTCTTCCAATGATAAGCGTCTTTTAATTTCATGGCTACAGTCACCATCTACAGTGATTTTGGAGCCCCGCCAAAATAAAGTCAGGGACTGTTTCCACTGTTTCCCCATCTATTTGCCATGAAGTGAAGGGACCAGATGCCATGATCTTAGTTTTCTGAGTGTTGAGCTTTAAGCCAACTTTTTCACTCTCCTCTTTCACTTGCATCAAGAGGCTCTTTAGTTCTTCTTCACTTTCTGCCATAAGGGTGGTGTCATCTGCATATCTGAGGTTATTGATATTTCTTCTGGCAATCTTGATTTCAGCTTGTGCTTCAAAGGTGGTTCAACATATGCAAATCAGTATGTGCTACACAACACTGATAGAATGAAAAATAAAAATCATGATCATATCAACCGATGCAGAAAATGCACTTGACAAAGTGAAAGTGAAAGTCGGTCAGTCTTGTCTGACTCTGTGACCCCATGGACTATACAGTCCATTGAATTCCCCAGGCCAGAATACTGGAGTGAGTAGCCTTTTCCTTCTCCAGGGCATCTTGCCAACCCAGGGATCAAACTGAGGTCTCCCACATTGTGGGCAGATTCTTTACCAGATGAGCAACAAGGGAAGCCCAAGAATACTGGAGTGGGTGGCCTATATCTTCTCCAGAGGATCTTCCCGACCCAGGAATCAAACCAGGGTCCTTGCAGTCCAGGCAGATTCTTTTAACAGCTGACGTATCAGGGGAGCCTTTGACAAAACTCAACACCATTTCATCTTAAAACTCTTAAAAATTGAGCATCAAAGAAACAGACTTCAACAACATAATAGAGCATATATGCCAAACTCACAGCTAACGTCATAAGCTTAGTTTAGTCACTCAGTCATGTCCGAACATTTCAAACCCATGGACTGCAGCATGCCAGACTTCCCTGTCCATCATCAACTCCCAGAGCTTACTCAAACTCATGTCTGTTGATTTGGTGATGCTATCCAACCATCTCCTCCTCTGTTGTTCCCTTCTCCTTCTGCCTTCAATCTATCTCAGCATCAGTATATTTTCCAATGAGTCAGTACTTTGCATCAGTGGCGAAAAGTTTGGAGTTTCAGCATCAGCATCAGTCCTTTCAATGAATGTTCAGGACTGATATTGTTCAGGATTGACTGGTTCAATCTCCTTGCACTCCAAAGAACTCTCAAGAGTCTTCTCCAACACCATAGTTCAAAAGGATCAATTCTTTGGTACTCAGCTATCTTTAGAGTCCAATTCTCACATCCATACATAACTACTAGAAAAACCATAGCTTTGACTAGACGGATCTTTGTTGGCAAAGTAATGTTTCTGCATTTTAATATGCTGTCTAGGTTGGTCATAACTTTTCTTCCAAGGAGCAAACGTCTTTTAATTTCAAGGCTGCAGTCACCATTGGCAGTTATTTTTGAGCACCCAAAAATAAAGTCTGTCACTCTTTCCATTTTTCTCCATCTATTTGCCATGAAGTGATGGGACTTGATGCCATGATCTTAGTTTTCTGAATATTGAGTTTAAGCCAAATTTTTCACTCTCCTCTTTCACTTTTATCAAGAGGTCTTTTAGTTCTCTCTGCTTTATGCAATAAGGGTGGTGTCAACTGCATACCTGAGGTTATTGATATTTCTAACAGCAATCTTGATTCCAGCTTGTGCTTCATCCAGCCTGGCATTTTGTATGATGTACTCTGCATATAAGTTAAATAAGCAGGGTGACAATATACAGCCTTGACATACTCCTTTCCCAATTTGGAACCAGTCTGTTGCTCCATGTCCAGTTCTAAATGTTGTTTCTTGGCTTCCATATATATTTTTCAGGAGGCAGGTAAGGTGGTCTGGTATTCTCATCTCTTTAAGAATTTTCCAGTTTTTGTGATCTACACAGTTAAAGACTTTGGTGTACTCAAAAAAGCAGAAGTAGATGTTTTTCTGAAACTCTCTTGCTTTTTCAATAATCCAATGGATGGTGGCCATTTGATCTCTGGTTCCTCTGTCTTTTCTAAATCCAGCTCAAACATCTGAAATTTCATGATTCATGTACTATTGAAGCCTGGCTTGGAGAATTTTGAGCATTACTTTGCTAGCGTGTGAGATGAGTGCAATTGTGTGGTATTTTGAACTCTCTTTGGCATTGCCTTTCTTTGGTATTGGAGTGAAAACTGACCTTTTCCAGTCCTATGGCCACTGTTGAGTTCTAAATTTGCTGGCATATTGAGCGTAGCACTTTCACAGCATCATCTTTTAGGATTTGAAAGAGCTCATCTGGAATTCCACCACCTCCATTAGCTTTGTTCATAGTGATGCTTCTTAAGGCCCACTTGACTTTGGACTCCAGGATGTTTGGATCTAGGTGAGTGATCACACCATCGTAGTTATCTGGGTTATAAAGATCTTTTTTGGATAGTTCTTCTGTGTATTATTGCCACCTCTTCTTAATATCTTCTGCTTCTGTAGGTCTATACCATTTCTGTCCTTTATCGAGCCCATCTTTGCATGAAATGTTCCCTTGGTATCACTAATTTTCTTGAAGAGATCTCTAGTCTTTCCCATTCCTCTAGTCTTCCTCTATTTCTTTGCATTGTTCATTTAAGAAGGCTTTCTTATCTCTCCTTGCTATTCTTTGGAACTCTGCAGTCAGATGGGTATGTCTTTCCTTTTCTCCTTTACCTTTGGCTTCTCTTTTTTTTCTCAGCTATTTGTAAGGCCTCCTCAGACAACCATTTTGCCTTTTTGCATTTTTCTTGGGGATGGTGTTGATCACTGCCTCTTGTATAATGTCACAAACCTCCGTTCTTCAGGCACCCTATCAGATCTAATCCCTTGAATCTGTTTGTCACTTCCATTGTATAATTGTAAAGTATTTGATTTAGGTCATACCTGAACGGTCTAATGGCTTTCCCTACATTTTTCAATTTAAGTCTGAATTTGGCAATAAGGAGTTCATGATCTGAGCCACCGTCAGCTCCTGGTCTTGTTTTTGCTGACTCTATAGAACTTCTCCATCTTTGGCTGCAAAGAACGTAATCAGTCTGATTTTGGTGTCAACCATCATGTGATGTCCATGTGTAGAGTCTTCTCTTGTGTTATTGGAAGAGGGTGTTTGCTATGACCAGTGTGTTCTGTTGGCAGAACTCTATTAGCCTTTGCCCTGCTTCATTCTGTACTCCAAGGCCAAATTTGTTATTTGAATCTGTTAGTCCAGGTATCTCTTGACTTCCTACTTTTGCATTTCAGTTCCCTATGATGTACAGGACATCTCTTTTTGGTGTTAGTTCTAGAAGGTTTTGTAGGTCATCCTAGAACTATTCAACTTCAGCTTATTCAGCATTAGTGTTTGGGACATAGACCTGGATTACTGTGATATTGAATAGTTCGCCCTAAAAACAGAGATCATTCTGTCATACGTATGCATGTATATAACAACTACCAATCTGGGGAGTTCATCTTTCAGTGTCACATCTTTTTTTTTCCTACTGTTCATGGGGTCCTCAAGGCAAGAATACAGAAGTGGTTTACCATTCCCTTCTCCAGTGGACCACGTGTTCTCTGAACTCTCCAACATGACCCATTTTGTTTTGGGTGGCCCTACATGGCATGGCTCATAGTATCACTGAGTTAGACATGGCTGTGGTCCATGTGATCAGTTTTTTTTAGTTTTCTGTGATTGTGGTTTTCATTCTGTCTGCCCTCTGATGAATAATGATAAGAGGCTTAAGGAAGCTTCCTGATGTGTTGTTTTGACTGGGTCTTGTTCTGATGGGTAGAGCCTTGTTCAGTAAAACTTTAATCCAATTTTCTGAGGATGGGCGGGGCTGTGTTCCCTCCTTGTTGTTTGGCCTGAGGCCAATATCTCAACCCAAGCCTCCACTGGAGACTCCCGGACACTCACAGGCAAGTCTGGCTCAGTCTCCCACTGAAATGTGACTGGTGATGGAAGAAAAGTTCTATGTAGTAAAGAACAATACTGCATAGGAACCTGCAATGTTAGTTCCATGTTTCAGGGTAAACTGGAGTGATCAAACAGGAGATTCAAGAGTGATCATTGACATTTTAGGAATCAGGGAACTAAAATGGACCAGAATGGCTAATTTAATTCAGATGACCATTATATCTACTACTGTGGGCAAGAATCCCTCAGAAGAAATGGAGTAGCCCTTACAGTCAACAAAAGAGTCCAGAATACAGTATTTGGGGGATAATCTTAAGAATGACAGAATGATTTCTGTTTGTTTTCAAGGCAAACTATTCAGTATCACAGTAATCCAAGTCTATGTCCCAACCACTAATGCTGAATAAGCTGAAGTTGAATAGTTCAAGGATGACCTACAAGACCTTCTAGAACTAACACCAAAAAAGATGTCCTCTACATCATAGGGAACTGAAATGCAAAAGTAAGAAGTCAAGAGATACCTGGAATAACAGGTTCAAATAACAAAAAATAAATTTGGCATTGGAGTACAAAATGAAGCAGGGCAAAGGCTAACAGAGTTTTGCCAAGAGAACGCACTGGTCATAGCAAACACATTCTTCCAACAACACAAGAGAAGACTCTACACATGGACATCAGCAGATGGTCAATACTGAAATCAGACTGATCATACTCTTTGTAGCCAAAGATGGAGAAGCTGTATACAGTCAGCAAAAACAAGACTGGGAGTTGACTGTGGCTCTGATCATGAACTCCTTATTGCCAAATTCAAATTTAAATTGAATAAAGTAGGGAAAACCATTAGACCATTCAGGTATGACCTAAATCAAATACCTTACAATTATACAGTGGAAATGAGAAATAGATTCAAAGGATTAGATATTATAGACAGAGTGCTTGAAGAAATATGGACAGAGGTTTGTGACACTGTATAGGAGGCAATGATCAAGACCATCCTCAAGAAAAAGAAATGCAAAAGGGCAAAATAGTTGTCTGAGGAGGCCTTACAAATAGCTGATTAAAAAAGAGAAGCTAAAGGCAAAAAAGAAAAGGATACCCATCTGAATGCAGAGTTTTAAAGAATAGCAAGGAGAGATAAGTGGCGGATTCATTTTGATCTTTGGCAAAACTAATACAATTATGTAAAGTTTAAAAATAAAATAAAATTTAAAAAAAAGATGTAAAAAAAAAAAAAAAAGAAAGCCTTCTTAAGTGAGCAGTACAAAGAAATAGAGGAAAACAATAGAATAGGAAAGACTAGTGATCACTTAAAGAAAATTAGTGATACCAAGGGACCATTTCATGGAAAGATGGGCACAATGAAGGACAGAAATGATATGGAACTAACAGAAGCAGAAGATATTAGGAAGAGGTGGCAAGAATAACAGAAGAACTATACAAAAAAGATCTTATGACCCAAATAACCACAATGGTGTGATCACTCACCTAGATCCAGACATCCTGGAGTCCAAAGTCAAGTGGGGCCTTAGGAAGTATCACTACTAACAAAGCTAATGGAGGTGATGGAATTCCAGGTGAGCTATTTCAAATCCTAAAAGATGATGCTGTGAAAGTGTTGCACTAAATATTCCAGCAAATTTGGAAACTCAGTAGTGGCCACAGGACTGGAAAAGGTCAGTTTTCATTCTAATCCCAAAGAAAGGTAATGCCAAAGAATGTTCAAACTTCTGCATAATTGCACTCATTTCACACACTTGCAAAGTGATGTTTTAAATTCTCAAAGGTAGGCTTCAACAGTACGTGAACCAAGAACTTCAGAAGTTCAAGCTGGATTTTAGAAATGCAGAGGAACCAGAGATCAAATGTCCAACATCTGTTGGATCATAGAATAAGTAAGAGAATTCCATAAAAATGTTTATTTCTGTTTCATGGACTTCATCTTTGACTGTGTGGATCACAGCAAACTGTGGAAAATTCTTAAAGTGACGGGACTATCGGACCACTTTACCTTCCACCTCTGAAACCTTATGCAGGTCAAGAAGCAACAGTTAGAACTGGACATGGAACAACAGACTGAATCCAAATTGGAAAAGGAGTATATGTCACCCTGCTTATTTAACTTATATGCAGAGTACGTCATGCAAAATGCCCGGCTGGATGAAGCACAAGCTGGAATTAAGATTGATAGGAGAACTATCAATGACCTCAGATATGTAGATCACATCACTCTTATGGCAGAAAGCGATGAGGAAGTAAAGAAACTCTTGATTAACGTGATAGTGAAAAAGCTGACTTCAAACTCAACATTCAGAAAACTAAGATCATGGCATCCAGTCCATAACTTCATAGAAAATAGAAGAAGAAACAATGGAAACAGTGTGAAACTTTATTTTCTTGGGCTACAAAATAACTGCAGATGGTGACTGCAGTCATAAAATTAAAACACACTTTCTCCTTGGAAGAAAAGCTATGACCAACCTAGACAGCATATTGAAAAGCAGAGACATTACTTTGCCAACAAAGGTTCATCTAGTCAAAGATATGGTTTTTCCAGTAGTCATGTCTGGATATGAGAGTTGTGCCATAAATAAAGCTGACCACCAAAGAATTAATGCTTTTGAACTGTGGTGTTGGAGAAGACTCTTGAGAGTTCCTTGGACTCCAAGGAGATAAAACCAGACAATCTTAAAGGAAATCAGTCCTAATATTCATTGGAAGGACTGCTGCTGAAACTGAAGCTCCAGTTCTCTGGCCACCTGATGCGAAGAACTGACTCACTGGAAAAGAACCTGATGCTGGGAAAGATTGAAGGCAGGAGGAGAAGGGGATGACAGAGGATGAGATGGTTGAATTGCATCACTGCCCAATGGACATGAATTTGAGCAAGCTCCAGGAGTTTGTGATGGACATCGAAGCCTGGTGTGCTGTAGTCCATGGGGTTGTGAAGAGTTGGACATGTTGAACGACTGAAATAAACTGACGGATTCAAATGCTCTACACAGTCAGCAAAAATAAGACAGGGAGCTGACTATGGCTCAGATTATGAGCTCCTTATTGCAAAATTCAGACTTAAATTGAAGAAAGTAGGGAAAAATCACTAGGCCTTTCAGGTATGACCTAAATCAAATCTCATATGATTATACAGTGAAAGTGACAAATAGATTCAAGGGATGAGATCTGACAGAATGCCTCAAGAACTTAGGACAAAGGTTTGTAGCATTCTACTGTAGGTGGTGACCAAAATCTCCCTAAGTGGGAAAAATATGCAAGAAGGCAAAGTGCTTGTCTGAGGAGGCCTTACAAATAGCTGAGAAGAGAAGTCAAAGGCAGGGACAAAGGGAAAGATATACTCATTTGAATGCAGAATTCCAGAGAATAGCAAGGAGAGAAAAGAAAGCCTTCCTAAGTGAGCAAAGCAAAAAATGGAGCAAAAAAATAAGATGGGAAAGACTAGCAATCACTTCAATAAAATTGGAAATACCAAGGGAACATCTTATGCAAAGATAAAAGATAATAAAAGGACAAAAATGGCAAAGACCTAACAGAAGCAGCAGAGATTAAGAAGAGGTGGCAAGAATACACAGAAGAACTATACAGAAAGGTCTTAGTGATCTGGATAAACACAATGGTGTGGTCACTCCTTTAGGGCCAGACATCCTAGGATGTGAAGTCAAGTTGGACTTAGGAAGCATTACTACAAACAAAGCTAGTGGAGGTGAAGGAATTCCAGCTGATCCACTTCTAATCCTAAAAGATGATGCTGTCAAAGAGCTACCCTCAATATGCCAGGAAATTTGAGAAAGTCAGCAGTAATCACAGGATTGGAAAAGGTCAGTATTTATTCCAATCCCAAATAAATGCAATGCCAAAGAATGTTCAAACTACTGTACAATTGTGCTCATTTCACCTGCTAGCAAGGTAATGCTTAAAATCCTTCAAGCCACCCTTCAACAGTATGTGAACCGAGGACTTCCAGATGTACAAGCTAAATTTAAAAAAGGTAGAGGAACCAGAAATCAAATTGTCAACATCTGTGGGATCACAGAAAAAGCAAGGGGAAAAAAAAAAAACAACAACAACTATGTCTGCTTCATTAACTATGCTAAAGCTTTTGACTGTGTGGATCACAGCAAACTGGAAAATTCTTAGAGATAGGGATACCAGACCACCTCATTTGGCCCTTGAGAAACCTGTATGCAGGACAAGAAGCAACAGTTAGAACTGGACATGAAACAATTGACTAGTTCAAATTTGGGAAAGGAGTATGTCAAGCTGTATACTACAACCCTGATTATTTAAGTTATATTCAGAATACATCATGCAAAATGTTGGGCTGGATTACTCACAAGCTGGAACCAAGACTGCCATAAGAAATATAAAAAACCTTAGATATTCATATGATACCACTATCATGGCAGAAAGTGAAGAACTATAGAGCCTCTTGATGACGGTGAAAAAGCTGACTTGAGACTCAACATTCAAAAAATTAAAATTGTGACAACTGGTCCCATCACTTCTTAAGCTAAAAATCACTGTGGCTGTTGACTGTAGCCATGTAAGTAAAAGACGCTTCCTCCCTGCAAAGAAAGCTATGACAAGCCTGGAAAAGGTATTAAAAAGGAGAGACATCACTTTGCCAACAGTGGTTCGTAGAGTCAAAGCTATGTTTTTTCCAGTAGTCATGTACAGATGTGAGAGTTGAATCATTGAGAAGACTGCGTGCTGAAGAACTGATGCTTTAGAACTGTGGTGCTGGAGAAAACTCTTGAGAGCTCCCTGGATAGCAAGGATATAAACTAGTCAATCCTAAAGGAAATCAACTCTGAATATTCATTGAAAGGACTGATGCTGAATCTGAAGCTCCAAAACTTTGGCCACCTCATGCGAAGAGTTGACTCATTAGAAAAGACTCTAATGCTTGGAAAGATTGAGGGCAGGAGAAGAAGGGGGCCACAGAAGATAAGATGGTTGGATGGCATCACATAAATGTGAACAAACTCCAAGAGATAGTGAAGGGCAAAGAAGCTTGGCGTGCTGCAGTTTATGGGGTCTCAAAGACTCAGAAATGACTGCGACTGAACATCGAACAACAATGGAGAAAAACACAGAAGTAATAAGAAAATTTACCAGACTGAAATCCATTCATTAAAAAAAATGCAGTTCATATAAAATAGACATAGAAATTTTAATCATATTCAAAACACTGATTTTTTAAAAATTATTTTATTTTATTTTTTAACTTTACAATATTGTATTGGTTTTACCATATATCAACATGAATCTGCCACAGGTATACACGTGCTCCCCATCCTGAACCCTCCTCCCTCCTCCCTCCCTGTACCATCCCTTGGGTCATCCCAGTGCACCAGCCCCAAGCATCCAGTATCGTGCATCAAACCTGGACTGGTGACTCGTTTCATATATGATATTATATATGTTTCAATGCCATTCTCCCAAATCATCCCACACTCTCCCTCTCCCACAGAGTCCAAAAGACTGTTCTATACATCAGTGTCTCTTTTGCCATCTCGTATACAGGGTTAGTGTTACCATCTTTCTAAATTCCATATGTATGCATTAGTATACCCCAATGTTCATCACAGCACTGTTTATAACAGCCAGGACATGGAAGCAACCTAGATGTCCATCAGCAGATGAATGGATAAGAAAGCTGTGGTACATATACACAATGGAGAATTACTCAGCCATTAAAAAGAATACATTTGAATCAGTTCTAATGAGGTGGATGAAACTGGAGCCTATTATGCAGAGTGAAGTAAGCCAGAAAGAAAAACACCAAAACACTGATTTTATATAAACAAATATAGTCATATATGTGTTATACATAGTAGTATGTTATATATATATATATATATATATATAAAATATAATAGGTGTATTATATATAAAACACAGATGCATACCTAACATTTTTAAAATAATGAAAATAAATGCCATATTCTATATCTTTAAGATGAAGTTAAGCATTAATATATTTCTACAAACTTGCGTAATTTAAGAAGAAAAACTCAGCTTTTAACTGAATTTTACTTTGAATCTTCACTCTAAAAATATAGTCAGAACTTTATCTTTTCCATACAACCACCTAGCACACACATCACAATTTGGTTTGTTTCTCAATTAAAATGTAAGCAAATATAATCTTCAGAGCTACAGTTCTTACAAGTAATAAATCATATGCTATAGTTTTACACAATTATGAATTTCAAAATGCCCTAGAATATATCTCTAGTGAATAACAAATTTCTACTATGCACCCAAATCCTAACTGTGGCCACCTTACTAGTTATATTTAAGATTATACTGTATTTTCCTTGTATTTCTCATTGATTTTTTTTTTGCTATAATAATGTGCTTATTTTATGTTTTTTCTTTAAATTTAGATGGCTGAATAGAACTACACTATTTAATTCTCTATGATTAAGTGAGTCACATCATTAATATTAGATAGTTTGCTGATCATGCCCTTTTTATTCCAAGTTTAGACTTCACAAAAAGATTAAAAACATATATTTAAAGAGATGGCAATTTTCACACAATGTTTAATAGGAATCAGATATTTAAATGTTTATTTAATGTAGAATGCTACTTATTTATTGGAAAGAATGAGATGGTTCCTTATGTATAGATGTGGGAAAGAAATAATAACATTTAACTAAAAAGTCAAGTTACAAAGTAATGCATATAAGATGAACTTACCTCTAGGTAACACATAGAAAACTTATGGGATCACATGGGCTGCATTTTGCTTCCAACTCTTAACTACTATTGATGCATATTTGAAGCATCTAGGTACCATGAGACCCAAAGTCATCTCAAGGTGGGGGTTTCTTACATTGTTTGTCATTTAAGCACTTTCCAGTGACCTGACTCATGCTAAAGTCAAACTCCATTAGGATTCTAAAACCAGATGTAATTATTGACTACAAAATCCAGAATGGGATACCCTTCTGGTATCCCAAACAACTTACTGACCAAAGTTAAAAATAGAAAATCATTTATTTTTGAGTATATATACCACAGAGTTAATCAAGATTCACCATCATACTCCAGGAAGGCCAGGATCTAACTGTGTGGTCAATCTACACCAGCTGGGATTAGTCCAATCTATAAAGCCTATGCTCATAAGCCTTGATCAAGGTCTTTTTACAATAAAAGTTTTTCATCTAGATTAATACAGTTTCACATCTTTTACAACAGCAATACCATACAAAAATCAATAACTCATACATGATCAAAATGAACATTTGTAATAACCAATGAGTTACATGTATTGATCCAAAAAGACAACTAATCCATGCTCTAATTCTTGCCTAAATTTTCTCATTATTTTCTGCCATATTATTAATAACAACTGACTTTACTTTTTGTCTGCTGTAATTTGGACTTTATATAATAATAAGTTTGAGCTCACAAATTTAAAACCATATTAAATTTTTATTTCTTTTCAAAATGAATGACTGTGAAAATTAAGGAAATGGCTTTATGATTTCAAACTGAATGATAAGAGCAGACCATTACTTTTATATACATCGTGAATAAAATTTTAATAAGAGACTATACATTTACTTCCACTTCTACTTCTTATGCAGAAAGCTTCAAAAGGGTCACTTTAATGTCAAAATGACAAAATGCCACATAAACTATAAAAGCATAACTTCTCTTTAGCCATTACTAAGCAGTGGTCTGGAGAAGGTGATGGCACCCCACTCCAGTACTCTTGCCTGGAAAATCCCATGGATGGAGGAGCCTGGTGGGCTGCAGTCCATGGGGTTGCTGAGAGTAGGACACGACTGAGCGACTTCACTTTCACTTTTCACTTTCATGCATTGGAGAATGAAATGGCAACCCACTCCAGTGTTCTTGCCTGGAGAATCCCAGGGACGGGGGAGCCTGGTGGGCTGCCGTCTATGGGATCGCACAGAGTCGGACACGACTGAAGTGACTTAGCAGCAGCAGCAGTGGTCAGAAGAGAACCACATAAGTGGATTTCTAAAAAGAGACAGGACTCTTTAGGGAGCAAAGGGACACTCTGACATCTCACTTGTGACACAGATTAGGGGGAAGAGACATCAGCGTCCACACAAGAAGATAAAGAGAAATTTGTTAAAACCATAATAAAATGAATTGAAAGGTTAAGGATGGACTGGTAGGTCAGTCTGGAATATTTTGGGACTGCACCAAGTGGATTTTGTCCCCGCTCATAAAGATCTTTTCTCTGGGCCTCCACCAGATACTCTTGAGAAATGTGGAATGTAGAGCAAGATAAGATATTGGAAAGAGCATGATGACTGGTTTAGGTGACAGAAGGTGATTACTTGTGGGGAGCAGAGACAAGAACTACATACTTCCTGTAGTCCTTCTTTCAAAGGAAAAGGCTTTAAAATGCAGGGGGAGCAACACAAATTTTCTCAAAAAGGTAATCATTTATGTGAGGACAGGTGCCTATCCCTGCCACTTTCACTGGATCCTTATCTCCCAGAAAGCAAAAGTCTTCAGCAAGTGAAAGAGGGGGAACAAAACTTACAAATTCCTTTCTTCTCCTCTCAGGGTAGTTGGAAGAAGAGTGTAATGTATGTAACTCTTCTATTCCTTGATGAGGCTTCCCAGGTGGTCTTAGTAGTAAATAGTTAACAAACCCACCTGCCAATGCAGAAGAAAAAGAGTCCAGGGTTCAATCTCTGAGTCAGGAAGATCCCCTGGAGGAGGGCATGTCAACACGCTCCAGTGTTCTTGCCTGGAAAATTCCATGGACAGACGAGACTTGGGGGGATACAGTCCATAGGGCTGCAAAGAGTGGGACACGACTGAGTGACTAAGCACAAAGGAATTCCTTGGTGAGAAACAGTAAATCTTAGTCATAAAATACAGTGATTGATAGTTTATATGTCAACTTGGTTAGGCTATCCACCCAGTTCAAACTAATCCAGTTGTTCAGATGTTGATGTGAAGGTATTCTGTATATTTGATTGGCATCTACAATCACATGTAACTTTAAGTACAGGAGATAACTTTCAATAACCTGAGTTTTCAGATTCAGTCTATCAGATGAAAAGCTTCAAAGAGCAAAACTGAGGTTTCCTGAAAAAAGAAAAAAAATCTGCTGACAGACCACAGACTCACCTCCTGCTCAAGTTTCCAGTCTGCAAGCCTGCCCTCCAACTTTTCAGACTTCCTCCTCTCTCCACACAATCACTTAATTCAATAGCTTTCAATATATCTCTACATACTCAGATACTTCCTACTGGTTCTGGTTATTTTTTCTGGTGGAACCCTAACACAGATTTTGGTATTGAGAGGTTTTCTAGAGGAACAGTAACTTGCGGATGAATATTCTAATTTGGTTCTGTTTCCACTTCACCCCCTACCCTTGAATTGGTTCTCTAAACTGATTAGATTTAAAGGCATTAAAGATTCTTATTTACAGTGGTAAGAGGACACTGGTAGCTCATGGCATGATGTGACAACAGAGATACTCAGAATGTCATTACTGGGCAATTCCGATCAAATACTTATACAAGATAAAATTCTGCATGACCATGTTTTTGATATCTTAGAATAATTTAGTCAAACTAAGGAATATATCAGCTGCTCCTAACTGCACTGGAAAATATGCAGAAAGAAAAAGATGAACTTGGGGCTAGAAATCCAAGTGTCTACATGTGTGGTTAGTCACTCAGTCATGTCCAACTCTTTGCAATGCCATAGACTGCAACCTGCCAGGTGTCTATACATGCCCTCAAAGAAACCTGTAGCCAGAAGGCCAAGATTTTTGAAAAACAAATACAGGGTTTCATCCTAAAGGTGACTAAAATATAACACAAATTGAATTCCAAACCTCCCAAGGATTCCACTGATGTGCTTAGTCACTCAGTCATGTCTTAGTCTTTGTGACCCCATGGACTTTAGCCCACTAGGCTCCTCTGTTCATGGGGATTCTCCAGGTAAGAATACTGAAGTGGGATGCCATCCTCTCCTCCAGCAGCACTTCCATTACTATGTTTTTCATCATCCTGAAACAGATGGCTTGATAGAATTGTGGAATAAGCTTTTGAAAACTCAAATACAGTGCTAGTTAGCTGAAAATACCTTGCATACATGGGGCAAGATCCTCAAAGACTATACGTGCTCTAAATCTATGTCTAATATATGGAGCTATTTCTCTCATTCCCAGTATTCTCTAGGATCCAGGAATAATGGGGTAATCACTATTATACTTACTAATCCACTTTAAAAATTTATACTTCTCATCCTTGTGACCATATATTCTTCTGGCATAGGCGTCTTAGTCCCAAAGGAAGAATCACTTCGAATAAGACACACAGCAATGGATTTCATTAAACTAGAATTTGAATGTCATCTGTATACATCGAGCCTTTCATGTCTCTGAATCAACTGGCAAGGAAAAGAGTTATTATACTGAATAGGGTGACCAACCCTGATTACCGAGGGGGTTTAGGATGCTACTACACAACTAAGGTAAGGAAGAATGTGTCTGGAACACAAGACATCCCTTTAGGTATCTTAGTGCTACCAAGTCTGTGAGGTCAATGAAAAACTGCAATTCAAATCCTTCAGGGAAGTTAATGGCCCAAACCCTTCAGGAATGAAGTGTAGGGGATCCCATCAGGTAAGAAACTATGACCAGCTGAGGCATTTCCTGAGGGCAAAGGAAATATTTGAACAAAATGAGAAAAAACAGAACAGAATTAATAAGACTTGAACAATATCAAATGGTGTGGTGTAGATAGATGAAGTTAAAGAAGTGAGTGAGAGTGTAATCAGGTCAAGAGCAACAGTTAGAACCAGATATTAAGCAATAGACTGGTTCAAAATTGGGAAAGGAGTAAGCCAAAGCTGTATATTGTCACCTTGCTTTTTAACGTCAATGCAGAGTACATCATGAGAAATGTCTTGATGGATCAATCACAAGCTGGAATCAAGCTTGCTAGGAGAAATAATAATAAACTCAGATATACAGATGATACCACTCTAATGGCAAAAAGTGAAGAGGAACTAAAGAGCCTCTTGATGAAGGTGAAAAGAGGACAGTGAAAGGCTGACTCAAAACTCAACATTCAAAAGACTAAGATCATAGTATTTGGTCACATCACTTCATGTCAAATGGAGAAAAAATGGACACAGTGACAAACTTCATTTTCTTGGGCTCCAAAATCACTGTGGACAGTGACTGCAGCAATGAAATTAAAAGACGCTTGCTCCTTGGAAGAAAAGTTATGATAAGTCTAGACAGCATATTAAAAGGCAAAGACATCCTTTTGCCCACATCATTCATGTTCACTGCCTCAGTGATGCCATCCAACCATCTCATCCTCTGTCACCTCTTTTCTCGTGCCTTCAGTCTCCCAGATCAGGGTCTTTTCCAATGAGTTGGCTCTTTGCATCAGGTGGCCAAAGTATTGAAACTTAAGCTTCAGCAGCAGTCCTTCTAGAGATTATTCAGAGTTGAATTCCTTTAGGATTGACTGGTTTAATATCTGTGCTGTTCAAGGGACTTTCAAGTCTTTACAGCATCACACTTCAAAAGTTTCAATTCTTCAGTGCCCAGCTTTCATTATGGTCCAACTCTCACAACTGTACATGCTACTGGAAAAACCATAGCTTTGACTATACAGGACTTTTGTTGGCAAAGTGATGTCTCTGCTTTTTAATACGCTGTCTAGGTTTTTCATAGCTTTTCTTCCAAGGGGCAAGTGTCTTGTAGGATTTCAATTTGCCAACAGTAATACTTGTATTAAATTTGAATTAAATGTCAGAGGTTACCAGACTGAATTAAAAACATTCAACCTCAAAATACACTGTCTACGATAAATTCATTTTTAATATAAAACAAAGATAAATGTAAGCCTATAAAATGGTGAAAATATAGAGACTGCAAATACTAATAAAAGAATGCTGGAATGTTTGTATTAGTATCAGAACAAGATTATTATGGGGGATAGAGAGATTCTGAATAATCATAAAGGGAAAAATTCACTAAGAAGATTTTAACAATCCTAAATGCTTAGGTAATAACAAGAGAGTTTCCAAATATATGAAGCAAGAAAATGACTACTGAATTGAGGAAAATAGACAAATTTAAAATTATAGTTTAATCCCCAATGCTCTTCAGTCAGGAATTAATATAAAAGATACAGAGAAAATCAGATAGGATATAGATAATATGAAAAACACTATCATTCACTCTGACCGAATTGAAATTTATAGAACACTTCAATCAACAACAGCAGAATACATATTTTTTCAAGTAAACTTGGAATAGTCACCAAACTATATTTTGAATCATAAAATAAAATAAAATACACACAAAGAAAATCACAAGAAGTACTTTTGACACCGACTAAAATAAACCAGAAATTAATAAAAGAGAAATAAACACAAAGTGTATAAATACTTGTAAATTAAGCCACACACTTCTAAGTAACCCACTGATCAAAGTCATAAAGAAAATAACAAAATATTTTGAATTCAAGTCAATAAAAATAAAATGCAATTGGTCAAAATTTGTTGAATGCAAATAGAATATAGTTTAGAGAGCTTCATAAGTTGAGAGTTTATATATTTTCTGCATAAGCAATAATTGCTTATATTAGAAAATAGGAAGGTTGTCATATCAATGACCTAAATTTCCACCTTAAGTCTCATCAGATTAACTAAGACAATAATATTTTACTTCTCTCTTGCATAAGGTACAATGATGAACTTTCTGACTGAGTTACTCTCCTGGGCTTCTCTCCTATAAGGAACGACCCATACATTGCTGTTCCATCTACCTTGAGACCCTACCTACCATAGTCAACACATGACTTTCAAGCTTGCAAAAACAGAACATAGATGGCATATTGCATACTCAAACATTTCAGTTAAAAAAGAGACACTTTCACCCATATTCTAGCTACTAAACTCATTCTTCACTAAGGAACAGGGTGCTGAAGATAAAATCTTACTCTGGATGTCTAGTTTCAGCAACAATTCTACATCATAGAAATGGAGCATATATCTTTGTTAGTTATTTTTGAAGGTTAAACATGTTGTTATTTGAAATTTTTCTTGCTCTTAATCTGCAGTAAATTACCCTAAGGAGTTCAGGAAAGACTAGCCTTAACATCTGCAAGTAGTAAATGATCAAAAATAAACCCTGGTTTTAGCTTATGAATTCATGTAAATTCATGAGTCTCCACCCCTAGACAGGGACTTGGAAAGGAATGTCATAAAGACATGTGTTTTGAATTTTAGAATCTTTCTCCATATATTTCTCAGACCTATTCCAGTAGCCTATTCATGGACTATATATTTTTTGTTTTGTTTTCATTATTCAGAACCCTTTCATGACATCCTTTCAGGAAACTTAACTTATAGACATTAAAAATGAGCACACAAATGTAGATATGATAGGAAGCCTGCCATATTTCACACATACATACACCATGAGCTTTTTCTATAAGTGACAGAGTCAGAGGAACCCTAAAATACATAATTTTGTCCAGAATTTTGTCCAAACATTCAAATGGCTTTCAAATACAAACGTGGCCTTTATTTATCCTTTCAATCAAAGTTATGCCTTTGAAAAAGAGATAAGCTATGATAACACAAGTTAAATATAAAGAAAACTGCTTTTCTTCACTGTAATTTGTTACCAGATTAGCAGATGCTTCACAAATGATAAAGTGCATTCCATAAAAACCCAAGAAAGTGTTTAATATAAAAGCACCTAGCCCCAATCTTAAGCTTTTAAACAAGAATTAATAACAAAGCAGTAAAGAGTCCAGATAAAATTAAACTTGAGTAATCTAGATGTCATACATCACCTGAAAAGACCAAAAGTGACATTATAAAGATAACAAGCAATTCTCAGAGGAATAGAAAAATCCTGAGAATAGGCATGGCTTCAGATGTCCAGCTACCAGGTTAAGCATTATGATCAATAAATAGAATGAACTAAACATTGGTATTAATAAATCTATGTCATCTAGGGACTTGTAGGAATAAGAATTATGATCATAGCATAGTAATAGAAGCAGAGACATTACATTGCTGACAAAGGTCCAACTAATCAAAGCTATGGTTTTTCCAAGTCATGTATGGATATGAGAGCTGGACTATAAAGAAAGCTGAGAACTGAAGAACTGATACTTTTGAACTGTGGTGTTGGAGAAGACTTTTGAGAGTCCCTTGGACTGCAAGGAGATCAAACCAGCCCATCCTAAAGGAAATCAGTCCTGAATATTCATTGGAAGGACTGATGCTGAAGCTAAAACTCCAGTACTTTGGCACCTGATGCAAAGAACTGACTCATTGGAAAAGACTCTGTTGCTTGGAAGGATTAAAGGCAGGAGGAGAAGGAAAAAACAGAGGATGAGATGGTTGGATGACATCACTGACTCAATAGACATGGGTTTGACCACGCTCTGGGAGTTGGTGATGGACAGGGAAGCCTGTTGTGATGCAGTCCATGGGGTCACAAAGAGTAAGACACGACTGAGCAATAGAACTAAACATAACTGAATTGATATATTCACTTCAAAAAATAATAGAAAGTATTATAATGAGGATATTTTGGAACATTAGGTCATCACTTACATTTATCCATAAACATGAAATAAAAATACAGCCAACAGTAAGTGGAATACAATAAAGGGAAATAAATTATAAACTAACTGAAGTACTTTTCAGAATACATAATTAAAAAGAGAATATGGGAAATATTTTCTCAATGCATATTGTGAAAGAGACTAAGGACCAAGTTTTAGAAAAGGTAGCTACAATTAGCTTAACATTTTTTGAAAGCTCATTCTGTCAAATGCATTTATTAGATGAATAACATTCCATGTGAATAAATAATTTCAAAGACAGAAAAGTAAAAGAATTCAATGACTAAAGAATCCAACTTTTACCTTGATTTTAATTAAAAAATCAGAATTTGGTGGCAAAATAAACATATCATTTGAGATTTAGCAATGCTGCTGCTGCTAAGTCGCTTCAGTCGTGTCCGACTTTGTGCGACCCCCTAGACGGCAGCCCACCAGACCCCGCCGACCCTGGGATTCTCCAGGCAAGAACACTGGAGTGGGTTGCCATTTCCTTAATGAAGGTATAAAAATATGAGAAAAATCTAAAATACATCTAGACTTTATGAAGTTAGCTATTTTTGATGAAAATTTTAGAATGCACTTGAAAACCCATATAATAACTATTTCTGGGGCTAAAAAACATGGGGTATTGTTATAAAACTGCTCTGGAAAATATATATGTAGAATTTTCTTTTAATTTAAAAATATGTTTCTATATTTGGGTTCAAATTTATTAAGTTTTACTTTTGAGTAGTTTGAGGTTCACAGCAAAACTAGGGGGAAGGTACAGAGACTTCCCATAAAACCACACATGCATTGTGTCCTGGATTATCAACATTCCCCACCAAAGTGGAACATCTGTTACAACTGATGAACCTACAATGACACATCATAATTACCCAAAGTCCAGAGTTCACTTTATGATTCACTGATCGTACTATACACTCTATGGGGTTTAACAAATGTGCAACATATAACCACCATTATAGTATTACACAGAGTATTTTATTTTTTTATATATATTTCACATATTTTTTTAAGTTTCTACAATGTTTGTTGGTTTCTGCCATACAGCCACACAAATCAGCCATACTTATACACACATCCTCTCCCTCCCTAGCCTCCCTCCCCTACCCCCATCTGATTCTTCCAGGTCATTACTGAGCATCAGACTGGGCTCCCTGTTCTCCACAACAACTTTTCATAAGCTAGCCACCTTATACTTGATAGTGTATATATGTTGATGTTACTTTCTCCATTCATTCCACTCTCTCCCTCCCACACTGGGTTCACAAGTCCATTCTCTGCATCTGTGTCTCCATTCCTTCCCTGCAAATAGGTTCACCAATATATCATTTTTCTAGGTTATATATATATATATACACACACACACATTAATATACTATGCTCTTTTCTTTCTGACATATTTCACTCTGTATAACAGACTCTAGGTTAATATATCTCACTAGAACTGACTTAAATTTGTTTTTTTGTGGCTGAGTATATTCCATTGTATATATGTACCACATCTTCTTTATACATGTATCAGTCAATGGACATACAAGTTGCTTCCATGTCCTGGCTACTATAAAAGTGTTGCAATGAACACTTGGGTACACATGTCTTTTTCAGTTATGGTTTTCTCAAGGTATAAGCCCAGTAGTGGGGTTTCTGGGTCATATGGTAGATTTATTCCTATTTTTTAAGGCATCTTCATACTGTTCTCCATAATGGCTATATCAGCTTACATTCCCACCAACAGTATAGGAGGGTTTGCTTTTTCCCACATCCTCTCCAGCATTTATTGCTTGTAAATTTTTTGATGATGGTCATTCTGACTGGTGTGAGGTGACACACAGAGTACTTCACTGCCCTTAAAATCCTGTGTGTTCTACTTATCCATTTCCCTCTTACTTCAACCCCTGGCAACTGAGGATGCTTTTACTTTTGATATAGTTTTGCCATTTCCATAATGTCATATTTGTGGAGTCATATAGTGCATGGTATTTTCAGACTGCCTTCTTTAGCAATATTCATATAAGGTATGGCTGAGGATCTCATTTCTTTTTAGTGTTGAATAATATTCTATTTTCTGGATGTACCATAGTTTATTTATTTGTACAGTTTCTAAAGCATATAATGGACAAATATCTCATTATCCTTAAAAGAACAGACATACTTCTAGCTTCATTGTGCTTAAAATAATGCTGCCACATATTCTACCCAGTAGTATTTTTTCCTCAATTACAGTTCCATAAAATCTGGTTCAGGGTAGGCCTCTAATATTGGAATAGAGAATTCTTATACCTGACAATAATTTTTTTTTTTAAATAGCTGTTCAGTAAGACAATTTTGCACATATTCCTTGTGGAAAGCATGACAAAACAAGAAATTTGAGCCCTTGCAGTTAATTGATTACACTTGCAATTATAGTTAAGCTGGTTAAATGACTTCGGGGAAATCAATTTACTCCACATCACCAGTAAATGTCACCACTATACACAGTGAATTCTCCACTAAAAATGCACATTCAAGAAATAAATCCACTCAAAGAACAATTTTATTTCATATGATGTTGCTGTGCTTCCAGTGATTTTCTTACAGTTCCTACCATCAAGCTGCAAAAACAATGGTTTCTCTAGATTCCCTGAAAAGCAATGATAGGAGGATTAATTAACAGTTTCAAATGAATGTATAATTGCCTATCTGGAATCCTGCCAATTTCAAAAGAGAAGGCAGAAGAAGTAAATTAAGAAACAACTAATAAATTGAAACTACTATGGTTTCTATTTTAAGTGTTTATGGAGAACTTAAAATGGAAAAATTTCTACATTAAAAAAGACATTACATTTTCATACATATTTTGGCATCTTTTCCAGCTTTTTTTCTCTGAGAAGGGAGGAGGGTTGATAAGAACACTATTAATTTTGTCTGAGATGGTAAGGCAGAACAGCATCTATTTGCCTTTAGCCATCTAATTTTAGTGTTTGTTACCCATTTGATCACCTGACTTTCCTGTTTGCTTCCATGATAATTGTGTAAAGACTTGTAATACTGCTTCCTGAGGGACTGAAATGCTGTCAAAGCCTTGCTTAAGAGACAAGCACTTAATGTGAGAAGAGTTTTGCTCTGTGTCACTTGAACTTTGGCCTTTCCACTGGAGCATTTGGCAAGAGTGTTAAATCTGATAGTAGCCTCTGGTTTATCCTCTTATGGCTATTCAGATGAATATCCCTTAAGCATTCAGATGAAACATCCAATCCATTTCTATGAGACCTTGGACGCTGATCAGATGGTAGTTCTTTCAGTTAAAACTGAGTTACACTTCTTTTTTTTTTTTTTAATTTTTATTTTTTTTTTATATTTTTAATTTTTGATGAAAGTGAAAGAGGAGAGTGAAAAAGCTTGCTTAAAGCTCAACATTCAAAAAACTAACACCATGGCATCCAGCCCCATCATTTCATGGCAAATAGATGGAGAAACAATGGCTGACTTTATTTTTTGGGGCTCCAAAATCACTGCAGAAGGTGACTGCAGCCATGAAATTAAAAGACACTTCCTCCTTGGAAGGAAAGTTATGAACAACCTAGACAGCATATTAAAAAGCATAGATGTTACTTTGCTAACAAAGGTCTGTCTAGTCAAGGCTATAGTTTTTCCAGTAATCATGTATGGATGTGAGAGTTGGACTATAAAGAAAGCTGAGCACCAAAAAGTTGATGCTTTTGAACTGTGGTGTTGGAGAAGACTCTTGAGAGTCCCTTGGACTGCAACGAGATCCAACAAGTCCATCCTAAAGGAGATCAGTCCTGGGTGTTCATTGGAAGGACTGATGTTGAAGCTGAAACTCCAATACTTTGGCCACCTGATGCAAAGAAAGGACTCACTGGAAAAGACCCTGATGCTGGGAAAGATTGAAGGTGGGAGGAGAAAGGGACAACAGAGGATTATGTGGTTGGATGGCATCACCAATTCAACGGACATGAGTTTGAGTAAACTCTGGGAGTTGGTGATGGGGAGGCCTGGCATACTGCAGTCAATGGGGTTGCAGAGTTGGACATGACTGAGCAACTGAACTGAACTGAACTTAGCTGAAACTTATACTTAAATGTGAACTATTTCATAGTACACTTCCTTATAACACAAGGTTCTCCTTTACTAATTTTCTTAACATTGTTCCCAAAGAAAACCTAAGACTATGAAAGTTCTAAGTTAGAAATAATAATATTACTGATGGCAGGATATCTCTGATAAACTTTCTCCAGACACTAATACTTTGATATTCTCAATTACTGAGACTCAGTCATACTTTACCTAATATGTACCAGAAACTTTGCATTCATTATCTCCTTTGATACTGAGAGTATCCTGTTAAAGTGATATTATCACCAGTGGGTGAAAAACTAAAGTTCAAATAGTCAAATTGATTTTTTGAGGATTCACAGCTAATATGAAGTCCTGGATACCTTCAAAGCCCATTCTCATTCCATTCTAATTCAGAGCTCTTTACACCCTGCTACCAAAGTACCTTTGTACATTGTCAAAGTTTAGGTCCAACAACTCCCTGTAAGTTTAAATTTTTCTGGAAGTCACCCTGAAATTAAAGATTTCTGTAAATCATCTTGGAAATGATGTACATTTTGCATTACACTATATGATACATCTTTTTTTTTTTTTTTTGTCTTTTTATACAGTTCATTAGGTTCTCATGGCAAGTATACTGAAGTGGTTTCCCATTCCCTCCTCCAGTGTATCACAATTTGTCAGAACTCTCCATTACAACCTGTCCATCTTGGGTGGCATGGCATGGCTCATAGTTTCTAGAGATATACACGCCCCTTAGCCACTACAAGGCAATGATTTGTGAAGGGATCACTGAAGTCCATGGAGTCACAAAGAGTCGGACACAATTGGGTGACTGAAAAACAACATGATATATCAGCAATTATTTTAAAAACATTCAAAATTATTTATATGTTAAATTGCTTATTTTTCTTCAAATACTAGAGATAGAATGATGCTCCCAGATGTTTGACTATGCTTATTTTGTTACAGAGCCTTCTACTTCCAAAATTACAGAGATATACATAACAGTTTGAGAAGCACAAAACAGGAAGTAAATGGTAAGAACAAAGCCATGGAAGCAAAAGGGCTCGGCAAGGTAAACGGACTTCAGTGAAGGTGAGAAATATGGATGGATACATGCCATGTTAATTACGGAAGAACCATAGAAAACATGAGTTAAAATCATTTTTTTTTTAATTTAACTAACTTCTAATATATTTGGAAGATAATAGAAAATAACTAATCTATAAAAACAACGCAATCCAACACATCCTATATTAATTGGGTTTAAAAATGACAAACTTCATGTTAAATGCTGGAATATTACAAACATGTGTAAAACACATTTCCTGCCCTCAGGATACTAACAAGAGAAGGCAGTCACATAAAACTATAAAGACATGTAATGTAGTAAGTATCATCATAAAAGTATGCAGAGGACACACAAGAACCACAGAAGAAAGTGCTATATCTGGGATGCTGTTCTCCTAGGTTTGTAAGGATCTTATACAGCAGATGGGTAGAAAGTACCACACAATTACTAAAATAGTGTGATGTGTTTTAGTGAATGTTAAATTGTTTAGTGTACTTGACTGCAAAGGAATGTCCATGCTAGAGAAAAGTGTAATGGGAAGAATTTAATTCACATAAAGTAGAATAAATATTAAGACCCCCTTAGAATGCTCACATAGCTTGCTGTATTTTTCCTTTATAAAATTCAGTGTCCTTCTAATTACTTGTTTAGTGACTATCTTCTCCACTAGACTGTAAAATCAAAAATTGCAGGGGCTGTCTCTTGTCCTTTCCTACTCTGCACAGTTCCCAACATACAGCATGCATAATGTCCTGGGAAAAATCCAAAGGAAGGGAAATATGTACTTGATATGGTGCACCAGACAAAAATTGACAAGAAAGTCACAGTGAAGGGAGCAGCATGTGTTAAACAGTGTCTTTAGAAGATCTGACTGGAAGTAATGTGAGGGATGGCTTAAATGAGGTATTAATTCACACTCAGAACTCATTCCTGGGATGGTAATAAGCCTGGAAAGAATAATGACAAACATGCTAGGAAGAAAAGGATGATTTAGAGGTGTATGCTTAAGATAAAAGTGTCCATATTTTTCAAAGGAAGAATAAAAAGGCTGAAGAAAGTAACAATATAGAAACAAAGACTGTTAACTTCTAATTTGAAGGACAGGAGGAAAACTGAATCTGAAGGAAAAGGAGTTAGTTTGATGGAAGAAATTAACAAGACTTGATAAGAAATACAATTCAAAACTAATAAGGTTTGTTACTGAAATAATTTATCTGCCTAGGTCTGTTGTCTTTTTTATTGCTGATGAGTTAAAATCTAGTTTAAGAATAAATATAACATCATAATTGCTTGTCATTGTTGTTGTTCAGTCACTAAGTCATGTTGAACTCTTTGAGACCCCATGGACTGCAGAATAACAGGCTTCCCTGTCCTTCACTATCTCCTGGAATTTGCTCAAACTCATGTCCATTGAGGCAGTGATTCCATCCAACCATCTCATCCTCTGTCACTCCCTTCTCCTCTTGCCCTCAATCTTTCCCAGCATCAGGGACTTCTCCAAAGAATCGACATTTCGTATCAGGTGGCTGAAGTATTGGAGTTTCAGCTTCAGCATCACTCCTTCCGATGAAGATTCAAGGTTTATTTCCCTTAGAATTGATTGGTTTGATCTCCTTGCTGTCCAAGGGACTCTTAAAAGTCTTCTCCAGCACCACAATTTGAAAGCATCAGTTCTTCAGCACTCAGTCTTCTTTACTGTCCAACTCTCACATCCGTACATGACTGCCGGAAAAAACATAGCCTTGACTATATGGACCCTTGTCAGCAAAATGATGTCTCAGCTTTTTTAATATGCTGTGTAGATTTGTCATTGATTTTCTTCCAAGGAGCAAGCATCTTTTAATTTTGTGGCTGCAGTCACCAGTGATTGCAGTGATTTTGGAGCACAAGAAAATAAAATCTGTAACTGTTTTCACTTTTCCCCCATCTATTTGCCATGAGGTGATGGGACCAGATGCCACAATCTTTGTTTTCTGAATGTTGAGTTTTAAGCCAGATTTTTCACTCTCCTCTTTCTTCTTTATAAATCGTTTAAGCTTACTTTACTGATTTATATGTTTATTTTTTCCTTAAGCCACACTTTGAAGAGTGTATTTACAAATATGAATACTTTTTAAAAAAATCTATAATTTTGCCTAGAAAAATGAATCACAAATTCTGACCTCCATTTTCCACAATGACTCCAATAAACAGGAATTTACATCCTTGAAAACAGTTTTAAATAGGGTGCTATGAAGTATATCCTTGGAATCTCTCCTCTGTCTAAACTTATCAATGAAAACCAACTTCGGACTCCCCCATAACAATATTGACTTTGTTTTATTTCTTCAAGAGAATATAGCAAACCTTTTCTTAAGTTTTTAGGGGTTTGGGGGGTTATTTTTTTAGAGAAAAAACCTTTCTGGTATACTATATTTGAATAACTTTTTTTTCTTTTTTTTCTTTCAGATAATGAGCTTATGGGGACTACAGGTCTGGATCAATAGCACAAGCACATCAAGTTTTCTTAAGCCCTGGATGAAATGCAGAGGGAGATCAATTCATAGCCTCAACCTTTCTTCAAATGTTTTGTTTCCCAATGACCAAATGAAAATTATAGCTGTGTTTGCTTTGCTTTTTCCTATAACCAGAATTTTTCAGGTTGATTTTTAGAGTGAACTATACCAGTTTTCATCTTTATTTACAAACTTAATTTTAGCAAGAGAAAAAGATGGTTTAAATGTACTATAAGAATCACAAGTGAAGGCAAGTAAAACAAGGAAAATATTATAAATTTTGGGCAATAAGGAAAAAGAGACAGGGAAGCCTTAAAACATTCTTTATTTTAAGAAGACAAAATATTTAGAGTGAATGAATAAAGTTTGAAACTTATAGGACCATGATTGGGTGGGGAGAAGGAGTGAAATTAAAGATATTTGACTATAACAGTTCAAGTAGCACACTGTCCTTAAAATAAATTTAGGAAATGGAACAGAGGCCCAGAAAAGTAGTACCAGGAAAACACTGACAGCTTCTTCTTTTTACACAAAAATAGCAAAAAGTGAATACTAGGGCAATGATGGAGAAGGACATGGCACCCCATTCCAGTATTCTTGCTTGGAAAATCCCATGGACAGAGGAACCTGGTGGGCTGCAGTCCATGGGGTCGCTAAGAGTCAGACACGATTGAGGACTTCACTTTCACTTTTCACTTTCATGCATTGGAGAAAGAAATGGAAACCTACTGCAGTGTTCTTGCCTGGAGAATCCCAGGGACGGGGGAGCCTGGTGGGCTGCCGTCTATGGGGTCACACAGAGTCAGACATGACTGAAGCAACTTAGCAGCAGGGCAATGATGGAAAGACAACTAATTACACTGAAATCATTTATCTGGATTAAAGTTTATGATATGCAACCCAAGTCCCTATATTATGAATTTTAAGAATTAAGAATTATGAATGTTTAAGTTTAGACAAGGTAACATACATATGTATATATATATATATGTTATATATAACATATATATATATATATATGTGTGTGTGTGTGTATAGTACAGATAAATGTATAGTTCTAATTTATAAAATAGACTGTACTATTGTTTGCAATTATAATTTTAGATGCATAAATAAACCAAACTAGATTTTTCATACTCAAAAAGTATATGTCAATTTTTGTTTGATAATCACCTATAGACATTGAATAGTTTTCAAATTTCTCTCAGTTCAGTTCAGTTCAGTCACTCAGTCGTGTCTGACTTTCTGCGACCCCATGAATCACAGCACTCCAGGCCTCCCTGTCCATCACCAACTCCCAGAGTTCACTCAGACTCATGTCCATCGAGTCAGTGATGCCATCCAGCCATCTCATCCTCTGTCGTCCCCTTCTCCTCTTTCTCCCAATCCCTCCCAGCATCAGAGTCTTTTCCAGTGAGTCAACTCTTTGCATGAGGTGGCCAAAGTACAGGAGTTTCAGCTTTAGCATCATTCCTTCCAAAGAAATCTCCTTCAGAATGGACTGGTTGGATCTCCTTGCAGTCCAAGGGACTCTCAAGAGTCTTCTCCAACACCACAGTTCAAAAGCATCAATTCTTCAGCGCTCAGCCTTCTTCACAGTCCAACTCTCATCCATACATGACCACAGGAAAAACCATAGCCTTGACTAGACGAACCTTTGTTGGCAAAGTAATGTCTCTGCTTTTGAATATGCTATCTAGGTTGGTCATAACTTTCCTTCCAAGGAGTAAGTATCTTTTAATTTCATGGCTGCAGTCACCATCTGCAGTGATTCTGGAGCCCAAAAAATAAAGTCTGACACTGTTTCCACGGTTTCCCCATCTATTTCCCATGAAGTGGTGGGACCAGATGCCATGATCTTCGTTTTCTGAATGTTGAGCTTTAAGCCAACTTTTTCACTCTCCACTTTCACTTTCATCAAGAGGCTTTTTAGTTCCTCTTCACTGTCTGCCATAAGAGTGGTGTCATCTGCATATTTAAGGTTATTGATATTTCTCCCGGCAACCTTGATTCCAGCTTATGCTTCTTCCAGTCCAGCGTATGTCATGATGTACTCTGCATATAAGTTAAATAAGCAGGGTGACAATATACAGCCTTGACATACTCCTTTTCCTATTTGGAACCAGTCTGTTGTTCCATGTCCAGTTCTAACTGTTGCTTCCTGACCTGCATACAGATATCTCAGGAGGCAGCTCAGGTGGTCCCCATCTCTTTCAGAATTTTCCACAGTTTATTGTGATCCACACAGTCAAAGGCTTTGGCATAGTCAATAAAGCAGAAATAGATGTTTTTCTGGAACACTCTTGCATTTTTGATGATCGAGCGGATGTTGGCAACTTGATCTCTGGTTCCTCTGCCTTTTCTAAAACCAGCTTGAACATCTGGAAGTTCACAGTTCACGTTTTGCTGAAGCCTGGCTTGGAGAATTTTGAGAATTACTTTACTAGCATGTGAGATGAGTGCAATTGTGTGGTAGTTTGAGCATTCTTTAGCATTACCTTTCTTTGGGATTGGAATGAAAACTGACCTTTTCCAGTCCTGTGGCCACTGCTGAGTTTTCCAAATTTGCTGACATATTGAGTGCAGCACTTTCACAGCATCATCTTTCAGGATTTGAAATAGCTCAACTGGAATTCCATCAACTCCACTAGCTTTGTTCATAGCAATGCTTTCTAAAGCCCACTTGACTTCACATTCCAGGATGTCTAGCTCTAGGTCAGTGATCACACCATCGTGATTATCTGGATCATGAAGATCTTTTTTGTACAGTTCTTCTGTGTATTCTTGCCATCTCTTCTTAATATCTTCTGCTTCTGTTAGGTCCATACCATTTCTGTCCTTTATCGAGCCCATCTTTGCAGGAAATGTTCCCTTGGTATCTCTAATTTTCTTGAAGAGATCTCTAGTCTTTCCCATTCTGTTGTTTTCCTCTATTTCTTTGCATTGATCGCTGAGGAAGGCTTTCTGATCTCTCCTTGCTATTCTTTGGAACTCTGCATTCAGATGCTTATATCTTTCCTTTTCTCCTTTGCTTTTCACTTCTCTTCTTTTCACAGCTATTTGTAAGGCCTCCCCAGACAGCCATTTTGCTTTTTTGCATTTCTTTTCCATGGGGATGGTCTTGATCCCTGTCTCCTGTACAATATCACGAACATCATTCCATAGTTCTTCAGGCACTCTGTCTATCAGATCTAGTCCCTTAAATCTATTTCTCACTTCCACTGTATAATCATAAGGGATTTGATTTAGGTCATACCTAAATTTCTCTATGATGCATTAATTAATCATGCTGGGTTACACTTCTATAACTTTATATACCTGTTTTAATTAAACTATTATCTGCCCTAATTTAAATCACTCAGGATAAACTGAATATTTATAAACAAGTTGTTATATAATATTCAGATATTATGAACAAGGAAGTATGATATAGCCATTATCTTCAATACATGTAAAATCTAAGCAAATGTTCCAGAATCATATCTCAAACATTTTTTCTGTTTCTGTTTTCTGTGTTTCTGGAGCCAGAAAATCTGAGTTCAAAATCCAGTAATGATACCCAGAATTTATAATTGTGAAAGGAGTTTACTCCTTTGTGTCTGAAGATTTTTTTTTTCAATTTTAACAAGAGGGCATTAACTGTCTAAATATATTATGAGAAGATTAAAAAGACAGAAAAACAAAAGTAAAATAGACTATAATGATATCATTATATATAATAACATGTTTCCTTTGTCTCTGCACTGATCATACAGTCTTTCTAAACGGGAGAACAACAATGGTAGAAAAGTTTCCTTTTATTTTATCCCTGTACACATATCCTTTCTCCTTAAATGACAATGGAAGTTGTTTCTCTTACTTTTCAATAATTACAGTTACCTGCTATTGCATTTCTTTTTACTAGTGCCTGGATATCTGCTTTGAATCCCAGCCTGGTAATCAGCTCTGCTAGGATATGGCCAGGTCTCCTGTTACTGCCTGCCCATCTAACTCCAACCTTCAGTGTCAGTTAAACCAGCTGCTTAAATCTCCCCTTGTCAAAGAGCTTCTTAGTCATATTTTCAGTTCATGGAATTGGAGAAGTGTAATTTTTATTCACTAACTTCTTGTTTGAGACATAATAGTATATTTAAGATGTGCTTAGACTCAAGAAGAGGTAAAATGATGGAAAAGAGGAGAAAAAGAGAGTGTGGTATGGAATATTTGACTTCCAAAGACTAAGTAATCATTTAACACATCTAGTTTTTTTAAATAAATGCTCTATTCTAAGAGAGAAGAAAAGATTCTACTCCAAACCAGAATTACTGTAGTGGGATTTGGGCTTATATATTCTTTTTATATGGCCCAGGTGTGTTCCACAACTTTCTTAACATGCTTTCTATAATGCAGTGGTTATTCTCATGGTTATTCTCATGGGTTATCCCTCTCAAGTTATCCCTTGAGAGGTTATCCCTCTCAAGTACTAAATCATCTCATGAAAAATATGAAAGCTCTGTTACACCATACTTAAAACACTTCTTCGTCATTAGGCAGGCCACGGACAGCAGGAAGCAACTACATAGACCAACCACAACAAAAACATTAGGAAACAGGAAAAAAGCACATAGAGAAGTACAGGCTTGTAGTTACTAGAAGTGATGACACAGGGTGAAGAAAGAAAATAGTTACAGTCTCATGATGCCATTACTGTGAAGGAGCCCAAGTAGTAATTCTTATATATTCCTGTGTGTGAGACTGTTGGAACTTGAATATTTACTCAAGTAAAACTACATTTCCTACTTGAGTATAATTTCCTGTGGTTCTTACCATTAGCTGTCACTTTTCTTACACTGCTGATTTATATATATAAAACAGTGTCCTGGATGTTCCCTCGGGGGTCTGTAACCCTGGATTACTGTTGGCTGCCAGAATATTGGCGTGATCAAGATTAATATTAAACTTTTGTTTACATAGCACAGTTGTTCTGAAAGGGAGAGAGGTGTTCCATGTGGATAAGGATAGAAAATAGTTTAAAAGGATTTATCACAGGAGATTTTGCAACAAATATATTTCCTTACTATCCACTTGATACACTTTTTTTAGGTATTCTCAGGAGGTGGAAAGTAAATGGAGATTTCAAGGTCTTTTCCTTACTAATTGAGGGTGTGGTCAGGAGCTCCAGAAAGTGAAAAATATCACAGTCCTATAGGTGGTGTTAGCTGGAGGTCAATTCTATGACAAGAGTACCATTTTCATAAGTCCATCCTCCAATATTACTACCAGTTATTGGCCCTAGAAAAATTATTGGTCATCGTGACAATGTTTAAGAGCTATTCCAGGAGTGAAGCTTTAAGCAGATTGAGATCTGTCCAAAATTTCAAACCTATAGTTATTGTTCAAAGGTGTTCAATTATCAGAAAAGTAATGTGTTCAAAGAAGGATCACTACCTGTATGTATGGACTACATTTGAAAATGTGAACAAATCTTACTAGCTGCCATGTAGAGTAATGGTCCAGTTATAGCACCTGTGGCAGGTGTCTGGCAAAATAGGGCTTCCAGTCTTGCAGAAAAAATAATAATTTTAATATTCGATGACATCTTCCACATCAATTTATATCTCAATGGTAATAAATATAAATATTACAATTTCTGACAAAGTATCTTGATGTATAGATCTCCTTTTTATTTTGATACAAAAATTTCCATATACTAATTTCTTTTAAGGAAGTAATCTGAGATTTTACCATTTCTCTTTGTGTTGATAATATAATTTTCCTTATGTATGCTATGAAAATAAATGTTATTAAATAAGTATAAAGTATTAAATAAATAGCTGACTCTGGCTATTTATGTCTTCTGGATAGCAATAATCTCTCTGGTAGAATAAATAGATCTTTCAAAACATAAAAAAAATACTTTAATGGACTCTGATGAGCCTATTAGTTAAGAAAGACAAGGACTCTTGTTCACAAATGGTTTGTGGATATTCTTCAACTGTCTTGTGTAATAAAATGGGAAGTATTCAAATTAACAAACCCAGCCAGAGAGAAATAACATGGTGGGTGATAAGAAATAAAGTGGAAGAAAAAGTGAAAAGGCAGAGAGGACTAGAAAGTGGAGAAGAGCAGGAGAGAGAGAGAGAATATTCAGTCACGTGGTGGGATGCCAGGGTGCATCAGTGTTACTTAAGTTGTCCAAGACCTTAAAAAAAATTGGAAAATAGTTGATTTCAGGTCAACAAAACAAGTGTTTGGTCTACCAAGATATGACAAAAGTCAGAATGAGACCTGGAAACTATCAACAGCAGAGAATGAGGAGCTGGAATGTTGCAAAGTAATGGAAATTTGCAAAATCGCTAAAAGTATAATAGCATTCAACTTCGGCAAAATCACTACTAGTATTATAGTAGCCAACAATCTAAAAAAATCTGATTCATTTTTAAATGTTTATAATTTTATTTATTGGGCATTTCTTTTAAATAGGAAATAAACTTGGATTAAAAATTTTAAAAAAGTCAATGAAAAACCAGATTCATTTTATGAAATGTCATTCTGAGAAACATTTTTCTAAATCACATTGACTCCATTAATATGTATTGTAATACTCTATTTTTAATGCAACAGAACTAGCTATATTAAAATTACTGAGGCTGTATTTGTAAAACCATTTCTTTTATCTCTCCCAAAACCTACAGCAGGAAATAACATACTTCTCATTCATTTTACACTAAAAGCAGAAAAGTATGTCATCTATCCAATTTTCAAGGTTTCTTGCTGTAAAGATAATGCTTTTGTTTTCCAATCACTGCTTCTCCAACTGGTGGGTAGTAGAAACAGAAAACATGCAAACTCAAAATTGACATGCTTTGCAGAATCTGAGACAAAATGTTTCTCTGCCTATCAGTTCAAGCAGAACATATAATTATTTTCACATCTCACAGGAGTAGTCCTTTTTCAGTGTTAGATTTCCTTAATGCTCTGAGTTGGCAATGACAGGGAGAAAAAGAAGAAGGAAAAAAACACATTTGGGGACTGTCATTTGCAATCAGTTCTTTGAAACTAATTTTGGAATGACTTTTAAATTCTGCAAAACATTTATCAGGCAATTCTCTTGATGGAGAAAACAGTTATTTCTCAGTTAAATTTGCCATGAAGTTTTCCCAACTCTTTGTCTCATTTTTGACAGGCTATTTTCAGGAACATCATCACCATAAGGAAGGTAGAAGTGTGGCTCCTATCCTAGGAAGACTTTCATTAATGCATTATCTTTTTCCAGCTTTACAGCCACATTAGGTATTTAGGTATTGACTACGGCACGGGTACTTGTATGGGTAAAAATCACAATAACATTATCTTTAGGAAAACTGGAAAATGACTCAAATTTAAATTCTATGAAAATTATCTTCCTTGGCAACACAGTTCATGGTTAGATTTGGTAGGTAGTTGAATATAAAATCTTGTTAACAGCAGTGAAACAGTTAATACCCTGATACTGAAATTATGCTAAGGTGTTAGGGGGTGTAATGAAACACAGGTAAATTAAAAGGAGCTACAGTAAAACTATAGTTTGATCATACATCAGACTTTAATCCATTTCTAATACTTGCAGCAAATGTAAAACGTAACAAAAAACTGTACTGAAGAAAATAGAGGAATAGCAAGTTTATTTCCTTTGTGTCCTAAAAGATATACATATTAAATAAGGACGTGCAGGGTAACAGAATCTTATTGATCATAATGAAAATTCTCAATAGTCTATATCTTTATTTCCATAGATTTACATCAATGTTAAACAAAGAATACATCTGAATGGTACAACTCTTGATATAACTCTCTGAAGATGCATCCTGAAGGCTTACTCTGAAATAAACTCAGTTCTGAGAACTGCTGAATAGTGATATAAATAGAAATTATTCTGGAAACACTGTCAGGGTTTAAATTAGAAGCAATCACAGTGGATTGCAAATGTATCATTTGAAAAAATCTTTCTATGCTGTTTTCACTGAAATTAGAGAGAGCAAACAACAATTACTAAGTTATTAACACTATGGGTAGAATCAAGCCTTAAAACTTTAGCACTAGAGATAGAGTCCTTCAAAATCTATAGCCAGTCTACTACTCAGATTGATTTCTTACCAGCTTTCTTTTCTTCTTCCACTACTTTTACCATGTCACCCACTTAGAACCAAGTAACACTTTATGCACTTCCATAATTCCATATACTTGTGTGTGTACATTGTTGTCTCTTTGTGTATAATTATTTCCAAGGTTAAAAATGGTGAATTGCTGTTCATTCATTCAAACCCAGTTCTGATAAATAGTCCCTGACAGCACAAGATAGCCATCCATTCCTTGTTTGTACCATAGCAATTTGCAGTGTTCTATTAGGATGGGAACCATTTTAAATGTCTTTTATATGAGAACTGACGTTTTCCTATCAGAGGTACATCCAAAGTGATAAATTATTTCTGTTAAGGTGATCACCCACTTCACCTGCACTTTTAAGTCACTGACATGTCTCTGTCCCATTATCCTCTATGACACCATAAGAAAAAGAGGAGTTAAGATAAATTCCATTGCATATCTTTGTCCATTTTTTTGTATATACCCTCCCCACCTCTTTCTACCACGACCATAACTCTCAACCATCAGTAAAAAAGGAAGTTCAGGGTTAAGGTAGATGATATGACACAGTTGGAGACTGAACTTATGACACAGTTGGAGACTGAACTTAACACACACAAGTTACATTATAAAATCTAAGTATTAGGAATGAGGCACCGAATTTGGCAGCTTTGGTACAGCTGCAAGACTTCTGCCCCGAAAACAAAATGCAACAGGATCATCTTTAAGAAGCCACGCATAAAGTTAAAAAAAAAAAAAAAAAAAAAAGACTGGAAGGTGACATGACCTATAACCATCACAGCTACCCAGGAACCAGGAAGAGGGATAAGCATTAAATAGCAGGCTATTGAAAACAGCTGCAAACCACAGTAGCATTTTGAAGAGAAATCAGTTCTTAGACTGTAAGACTTCTCACAAACCCTGCTGTCATATATTGTGACACAATGTAATTATTTCTCAATTAATCTTCCACAAAGAAGACAAACTTTTTGAAATTATAAATATAATCTATTTTAATTTTCAATCACCAACATATTAAATAATAACTGATAAAATATTTTAATGAAAAGAGAGTAATTAAAACAAAAACAGCACGATTTAAAAAATAGATATCTGGCAATTATTTAATGAGGAATTCATTATGTTTCAGACTATTCTTCTTAATAAAGTGAAGAGGAAATTGAAATAAAAATTAAGTTCCTAAATCCAATGTTTAGGTCAAATATTATAAAGTGATGTTGAAAGAGGTGTTAAAACATAACTTTGGCAGTAGTCAAGTTTGTGAAATTAATTTAGAAATCCAATCAAAAGTCCATCAAGTAGGCATTAATTTTTTTAACAAATATTTATTGAGAAACTACATTTTATTTAGAAAAAGTAGGCATTTAGTCCAGTGGCCACAGAACTGGAAAAGGTCAGCTTTCATTCCAATCCCAAAGAAAGGCACTGCCAAAGAATGCTCAAACTACCACACATCACATTCGTCTCACATGCTAGCAGAGTAAAATACTTAAAATTCTCTAAGCTAGACTTCAACAGTATGTGAACTGAGAAATTCCAGATGTCCAAGCTGGATTTTGAATAGGCAGAGGAACCAGAGGTCAAATTGTCAACATCCACTGGATCATAGAAAAAGCAAGAGAGTTCCAGAAAAATATCTACTTCTGCTTCATTGACTATGCTGAAGCCTTTGACTGTGTGGATCACAACAGACTGGAAAATTCATAAGAGATGGGAATACCAGACCACCTCACCTGCCTCCTGAGAAATCTGTATGCAGGTCAAGAAGCAACAGTTAGAACCGGACATGGAACAATGGACTGGTTCCAAATTGGGAACGGAGAACGTTAAGACTATATATTGTCACTCTGCTTATTTAACTTATATGCAGAGTACATCATGCAAAATGCCAGACTGGATGATGCACAAGCTGGGATCAAGATTGCTGGGAGAAAAGTCAATAACCTCAGATATGCAGATGATATCCCCCCTATGGCTGAAAGGAAGAGGAACTAAAGAGCCTCTTGAAGAAAGTGAAAGAAGAGAATGAAAAAGCTGACTTAAAACTCAACATTCAAAAAACGAAGATCATGGCATCTCATTCCATAACTTCATGGCAAATAGATGGGGAAACAATGGAAACAGTGACAGATTTTATTTTCTTGGGCTCCAAAATCACAGTAGATGGTGACTGCAGCCATGAAATTTAAAAGACACTTGCTCCTTGGAGGAAAAGCTATGACAAATCTAGATAGCATATTAAAAAGCAGAGACATTACTTTACTGACAAAGGTTCATATAGTCAAAGCTATGGTTTTTCTAGTATCATATATGGATGTAAGAGTGGGACCGTAAGAAAAGCTGAACACTGAAGAATTGACACTTTTAATTTAAATTTATTTATTTTAATTGGAGGCTAATTACTTTACAATATTGTATTGAAACTGGAGCCTATTATACAGAGTGAAGTAAGCCAGAAAGAAAAACACCAATACAGTATACTAAGTCATATATATGGAATTTAGAAAGATGGTAATGATAACCCTGTATGCGAGACAGCAAAAGAGACACAAATGTACAGAACTGATACTTTTGAATTGTGGTGTTGCAAAAGACTCTAGAGAGTCCTTTGGACCGCAAGGAGATCAAACCAGTCAATACTAAAGGAAGTAAGTCCTGAATATTCATTGGAAGGACCGATGCTGAAGCTGAAACTCCAATACTATGGCCACCTGATGTGAAGAACTAACTCATTGGAAAAGACGCTGATGCTGGGAAAGATTGAATGTAGGAGGAAAAGGGGATGGCAGAGGATGAAACTGTTGGATGGCATCAGCATCTCAATGGACATGAGTTTGAGCAAGCTCTGGGAGTTGTACAGGGAAGCTGTACAGGGAAGCCTGGTGTGCTGCAGTCCATGGGGTCACAAAGAGTTGGACACTACTGATTGACTGAACTGGGGCATTTAGAAAATAAAGTATTTTATATTCTTCAAGTGAGCACTATTTCTATAATTTTATATCTATATTTCCTATAGAAAACTATGATGTTCTATTAAATTAAAAACTTGAAAAGTAAGTTACATTTTATAGTCTTATTTTGTAAATATGTTTATAAATATAGGATATTATATTTCATCTTATTTTATAAATCTTCTTATAAAATATATAGTATATAATATACAATTTTACTCTATATAAATACATATACATATATATTATAAACTGAAATATAAACTGATGCTTCCTATTTTCCTTCTTGGTCATTTTTCCTAAGTCACCTTTCTTCTCATCACCTCAAAGGAGTGATATGGTAGTATACATAGAAAGAAAGTAATTCTCATGATTTCAGACTTTCACTTTACATTTTACAAAGTAAAATGTAATAGGGCTCTTTTATTTAGTCAAAAGACTTGGGGTTTTAAAAGGGAAAGATTTTCCTTTTCTTCCCATCTCTCAAAGCTACTAAAGGTTTTCTCAGGTTTAGAGAATGGAGGAGAATTAGCAGGGAACTGCTGAGAATATAGACATAGTGAAATATCCCAGAGTTTCTGTGCTTTGCATTCTTTCCCCAGCTACATGGAGACAGAGTGTCTAGGAAGAGAGATTTCACAACTCAGAGCGGTTTATAGAAAGAAGACTGATTATTTCACTTCCCTCCAGTATCACACAGAGGTGTCAGGGAAGATGCCAAATCGAGAGTGGTTTTCATTGATTGATGCTTAAGATCATGAAGCAGGCGATGGAAGGTTCACCATAAGCAAACATGGATATTAAACAACCAGAGACCGGTACAACCCACACACATGACTCTGTGCCATGTAAACCCTCCAGCATTTAGATCTGACTTCAAGGTGAAAAAGGTCAGACTAAATTAAGTCTCAGCTACTCCAGCAGAAAGAGGTTTTAAGTTTATGAAAATCCTCTTCTACATTCTCCACTAGTACTATGACTGTGTAATTGCAATTCTTCCTTTTCTATCTGACTTTCTTTGCTCATTGGAGAAGGCAATGGCACCCCACTCCAATACTCTTGCCTGTAAAATCCCGTGGACAAAGAAGCCTGGTGGGCTGCAGTCCATGGGGTCGCTAGGAGTTGGGCATGACTGAGCGACTTCACTTTCACTTCTTTGTTCATAGTGCATGAGCAATCACATTTTTTCCACATTTTTCTTCAATATCTTTAGCAGCTGAAAAGATAAGTTGCTTTTGGTAGCTCAATGAATAACACTGAAATTGGTCCTGCCTACTACTGGCCACAGGACTGGAAAAGGTCAGTTTGAATTCCAATCCCAAAGAAAGGCAATGCCAGAGAATGCTCAAACTACCACACAATTGCACTCATCTCATACACTAGTAAATTCATACTCAAAATTCTCTAAGCAAGGCTTCAGCAATATGTGAAACGTGAACTTCCAGATGTTCAAGCTGGATTTAGAAAAGGCAGAGGAAACAGAGATCAAATTGCCAACATCCACCGGATCATTGAAAAACCAAGAGTGTTCCAGAAAAACATCTATTTCTGCTTTATTGACTATGCCAAAGCCTTTGACTGTGTGGATCACATTAAACTGTGGAAAATTCTGAAAGCGATGGGAATACCAGAACACCTGACCTGCCTCTTGAGAAACCTATATGCAGGTCAGGAAGCAACAGGTAGAACTGGACATGGAACAACAGACGGGTTCTAAATAGGAAAAGGAGTTCATCAAGGCTGTATATTGTCACCCTGTTTATTTAACTTATATGCAGACTACATAATGAGAAACGCTGGACTGGAAGAAACACAAGCTGGAATCAAGATTGCCAGGAGAAATATCAATAACCTGAGATATGCAGATGACATCACCCTTATGGCAGAAAGTGAAGGGGAACTAAAAAGTCTCTTGATGAAAGTGAAAGAGGAGAGTGAAAAGTTAGCTTAAAATTCAACATTCAGAAAACGAAGATCATGGCATCTGGTCCCATCACTTCATGGGAAATAGATGGGGAAACAGTGGAAATAGTGGCTGACTTTATTTTGGGGGGCTCCAAAATCACTACAGATGGTGACTGCAGCCATGAAATTAAAAGACACTTACTCCTTGGAAAGAAAGTTATGACTAATCTGCTGCTGCTGCTGCTGCTAAGTCACTTCAGTCATGTCGGACTCTGTGCAACCTCATAGACAGCCTCCTACCAGGCTCCTCTGTCCCTAGGATTCTCCAGGCAAGAACACTGGAATGGTTGCCATTTCCTTCTCCAATGCATGAAAGTGAAAAGTGAAAGTGAAGTCGTTCAGTCATGTCTGACTCTTAGTGACCTCATGAACTGCAGCCTACCAGGCTCCTCCATCCATGGGATTTTCCAGGCAAGAGTACTGGAGTGGGGTGCCATTGCCTTCTCCGATGACCAACCTAGATAGCATGTTAAAAAGAAGAGACATTAGTTTACCAACAAAGGTCCGTCTAGTCAAGACAAGGCAATGGTTTTTCCAGTGGTCATGTATGGATGTCAGAGCTGGACTGTGAAGAAAACTGAGTGCCGAAGAATTGATGCTTTTCAACTGTGGTATTGGAGAAGACTCTTGAGAGTCCCTTGAACTGCAAGGAGATCCAACCAGTCCATTCTAAAGGAGATCGGTCCTAGGTGTTTTTTGGAAGGAATGATGCTAAAGCTGAAACTCCAGTACTTTGGCCACCTCATGCAAAGAGTTGACTCATTGGAAAAGACTGTGATGCTGGGAGGGATTAGGGGCAGGAGGAGAAGGGGACGACAGAGGATGAAATGGCTGGATGGCATCACCGACTCGATGAAAAAGAAAAGAAGGAAAAAAGATAAATGTGCAATGTGATGGATCTGTCAACTTAACAATAACAACAAAACCTGGATAACGAGGTCCTGCTATTCTCAACACTCTCAACTGTCTCTTCTAAACAACTTAAGAGTCAATCATAGCCAATACATATATTTAGTATTTATTGAATAATAAAGTGATAGACAAAATTTTTCAGAGCCTCTGGACTGAAGTAGAACCACAAGAACATGCAAAAATAATTTCAGAAAAACAAGTAATAAAGACTTCCTAGTGGCATAGTCACCATGAGGTTCTTATTTTTTCTAATAAAAAATTATTGGCTATGATTGACTCTTAAGTTGTTTAGAAGAGACAGTTGAGAGTGTTGAGAATAGCAGGACCTCGTTATCCAGGTTTTGTTGTTATTGTTAAGTTGACAGATCCATCACATTGCACATTTATCTTTTTTCCTTCTTTTCTTTTTCATCGAGTCGGTGATGCCATCCAGCCATTTCATCCTCTGTCGTCCCCTTCTCCTCCTGCCCCTAATCCCTCCCAGCATCACAGTCTTTTCCAATGAGTCAACTCTTTGCATGAGGTGGCCAAAGTACTGGAGTTTCAGCTTTAGCATCATTCCTTCCAAAAAACACCTAGGACCGATCTCCTTTAGAATGGACTGGTTGGATCTCCTTGCAGTTCAAGGGACTCTCAAGAGTCTTCTCCAATACCACAGTTGAAAAGCATCAATTCTTCGGCGCTCAGTTTTCTTCACAGTCCAACTCTGACATCCATACATGACCACTGGAAAAACCATAGCCTTGACTAGACAGACCTTTGTTGGCAAAGTAATGTCTCTGCTTTTGAAAAGCTATCTAGGTTGTGGACATGAGTTTGAGTGAACTCCAGGAGTTGGTGATGGACAGGGAGCCCTGGCGTGCTGCAATTCATGGGGTAGCAAAAAGTCTGACACGACTTATTATTATTTTTTTAACTGAACTGAAATATATATATACATATATATATATATATGAACAAAAGAAAATAATGAAACAATGTCTTTACTGTGGGATAACCTTTAATAATATATATTCTATTCTATATTTTCTATCTCATTTTAACATAATGGTCATTACTAGAGTGACCATAAATATTGGTTTTCTCAGAAAAATTCTGGTTTACATCTACTGACAAACATTATTAATCGCATCTTATTTCTCTCTCAAAACTGTCTTATGTTATGGAATGAAAGATGTGCTTATTCTACTTAAGGCCCACTAAGTTGGTTTCTCAACACAGTATTAGTTGGAACTCAAATACGTGAGTGTCCTTCTCTTGGATCCGAGCTCTGCTTCTCAGAAAATAACTACAACTTCTCATAATTTACCATCCTCCACTATATTATAGACTGAAGAGAGTTTCACTATTTTCTGAAAAATTTAACTCATTTTTTGGTGACATGCACAGAGATGGGCTATAGCAGGTTCTTGATACCATGTGATTCTTATAAATTTAGATAGCAGTGTAATTAAATTTATCATGATATATGTAAATTTTGCTTATTATTTTGTAAAGCATCACTCAATGCTTAGTGAAAGTGAAAGTGTTAGCCACTCAGTCATCTCTGACTCTTTGCTACCCCATGGACTATAGCCTGCCAGGCTCCTCTGTCAATGGAATTCTCTAGGCAAGAATTCTGGAGTGTGTTGTCATTTCCTCCTATAGGGGATCTTCCTGACCCAGGCATCAAACCCAGGTCTCCTGCATTGCAGGCAGATTCTTTACTGACTTAGCCACTAGGGAAACTTATTATTTTTTAAAGTACTACTGAATGTTTAAGTGATAATTTATTAAAAATCACCTTATATATCCTAGAATTTATTAACATTATCTTTGAAACTGATTTGAAACTAGCCTCTTGGATAAAATCATAAAATTTGAAATTTCACTCATGAAGCAAATAGTTTAAGCTGGCTAAGCAAATTCTCACTCACAATAGCAACAGCCTCTTCTCATGATCATTTTTTTCTCATTACTGGGCCAACCTTGGGCCTCAGTTTTGGTCTATAATAGGTAAACAGAAGTCCTTACTAAAAGAAAAAAAAAGTATCTTTCTTTATTTTTTTTACCATTTACTTTTTACTAACTCACCCTCTTCATTGTACTTAGTGTTCTTCTTTCTCTCAAGAATAAAATAAAAGTAGCAAAGGGATAGCTTCCACTATGTGATTGTAATACAGCACATGTCAAGAGGAAACTCTACATACTAGGAATGTGTGACCAGAAGAAGAAACTTTGTCCCTTTGTAATACTGGATTGCTTACCCTTGGATAACTTATGGTGCAAAACCAAGATACTGTTATACCTTCAAGTCACTACAGTAGGATTTTATGCTATCTGCAGAATATAAAATGCCAACAGAAGTGGATGCTACAAGTAACAGAACCTGAAATGTGACTTATATGACAGGAGAGGTGAGGACCTAGGTAGTGCGTATCCCATAATACCAGCTTGAAAAATAAGTAAACCATGGTTAGAAATGACAAAATATTTGATAAAATATTTGCTTGCTGAACCTTGTGAAACAGAACACTCATCTTCTCTGATGTTAGGGAGACCTGTGCTGTGATTTATTATTCCCAGAAAATCTTTACAAGAGAACAATGTTTTCAACCTAAACTTAGTCATATACCTTATACACACGTGTACTTTTCCTTATTAAAAAAAAACGAGTCTGTAAACATTTTATGATAATTATAGTCCATCGATAGTCTTCAAATGAACAAACTTTGATATAAGAATAAAAATTGACACTAATTATTGAGATAGTTCTTAGTTAGGATATACAATGCAAATAATGAAAATCTTGAAGAATTACCCAAATATGATTGATAAATGCACACATTTTTAGTCATTTCCTCCATACTTCTGCTTGAGATTTTACTTCAGAAATCACAGAGGAAAAGGTTTCAAAATAGAGTCGGGGTGGCAGATGCTGTTTCAGTAAATATTTCCTAGAGACACTCCTTACAAAGAGTTTTGATGATGCATTCAAATTTAGGATACACCACCTATTTTCCCCGTATCTGTAAAGAAACTTTAACAAGAGGAAACCCAGTTCCTAAAACAGAGAAAGAAGTTTAACTGACTTCAGAGGGAATACTGAGATTCATGCCCTGGACTTAGGAGGTGGTTTTCTCAGTTACCTTTGACACAGAGCACTGTGCTGGAGTAAATGACCATAGTTTCTTATACTGGATCATTCAATGTCCAAACTAGAAGTAAAGTGATACATACATATGCATGTGATATATTCTTTGAAACTGGGCATGTGTTACCTTTCAGATCAGGTCAGTCGCTCAGTCATGTCTGATTTTTTTGTGACCCCCATGGACTGCAGCACATCAGGCTTCTCTGTCCATCACCAACTCCTGGAGCTTGTTCAAACTCATGTCCATCAAGTCAGTGATGCCATCCAACCATCTCATCCTCTATCGTTCCCTTCTCCTCCTGCCTTCAATCTTTCCCAGTATCAGGGTCTTTTTCAATAGTCAGTTCTTCACATCAGGTGGCCAAAGTATTGGAGCATCAGTCATTCCAACCATAAGTCCTTCTAGGGTTACATAGATTTGAGTCTGACAGGATCCTGAGTGAAGAATTGTCTACTGACTGCCTAGGGCTACGCTTAAGTAGTAAATTTACATGGTTTCAAGAAACAGCTACAGCACAAACTGAATATACTTTCGTTTGCTTCACAACGATCTTCAAAAGTAAACTGAACCATGAGCCCTTTGGTTCAACCGAACTATGAATTCTTAACCATTTTGTAAAGAGTTAATAGTCTTAAGTATGAGTTACCAGATTTCATGCTAATATCATAGATACAAGATATAATGCATCAATAGCCTCAGAAACACAGATGACACCACTTTTATGGCAGAAACTGAAGAAGAACTAAAGAGCCACTTGATGAAAGTGAAACAGAAGAGTGAAAAAGTTGGCTTAAAACTCAGCATTCAGGAAACAAAGATCATGGCATCCACTCCCATCATTTCATGGCAAATAGATGTGGAAACAATGGAAACAGTAGAGACTTTATTTTGGGGGGCTCCAAAATCACTGCAGATGGTGACTGCAGCCATGAAATTAAAAGACGCCTGCTCCTTGGAAGAAAAGTTATGACCAACCTAGACTCCATATTAAAAAGCAGAGACATTACTTTACCAACAAAGGTCGGTCTAGTCAAAGCTATGGTTTTTCCAGTAGTCATGTACGGATGTGAGAGTTGGACTATAAAGAAAACTGAGAGTGAAAGAATTGATGCTTTTGAACTGTGGTGTTGGAGAAGACTCTTGAGAGTCCTTTGGACTGCAAGGAGATCCAACCAGTCAATCTTAAAGGAAATCAGTCCTGAATATTCATTGGAAGGGCTGATGCTGAAGCTGAAACTCCAGTACTTTGGCCACCTGATGTGAAGAACCAACTCATTGAAAAAGCCCCTGATGCTGGGAAAGATTGAAGGTAGGAGGAAAAGGGGATGACAGAGGATGAGATGGTTGGATGGCATCACTGACGTGATGGACATGAGTTTAAGTAGTCTCTGGGAGTTGGTTGCAAAGAGTCAGACATGACTGAGTGACTGAAATTTTTAATTACCCTTTATGGAACAGTAAATATTACTTCCATGTAAAAAGTTAAAATAAAAAGCAGGGATTGGGTATTTAAGGGCAAAAATCTAGACAGAGAAAGAAAGTCAAAGAGGAAAGGCATGGCCCAGGAATACATTGGAGGGCTAAAATCTTTATAAGAAAAGAGACCAAATTTAATTGTATGTGAAGGAATGATTAGGTAACTATTAAAAACAGTGTATTTAATTTTCAGATTTAAGTCTTATGTACCAATATCATATCCTTCTAAATGAAATCTTTAAAGCTAGCCTTGATGTGAGTCATATTTCAAGGGGAGAAGGAATCAGAGTGGTGTCAACAGGTGGTCATGATGCAAAAAAGAGAAAGAATATATCTGAGTTTAAAAGGAAAATGGATTTTTAGAATCTTATCATCAACTTTGAGACAAAAGTCTTTAACAGAAGCACTGCTTTGTATCCACTGCCCAAGGTATCCCTTAGAGTTATTGACAGGACTGCAATGTTTTCTATTATATGGGGAATAAGGTCAATTTTCTAAATCTTAAATTACTGGATGGGCTGAAGGAGCTGGAGAGTTTGGGGTTATTGAGGAGAAAGACTTAAAAGTTACATCTGTACTACACACCTTAGAAGTATTTTCTTTTAAAAAATTTTTGAAATGGTTAAAAAGAAAACCATATTTCACAAGTTCAGTAGGTGAAATTATAGAAAATAAGTTTCTCTGCTACTTTCTAAGATTGTAAGTATGTGTCCTAAAAAGGGCATTCTGAAGTGTAAATAAAAGTAGTTCAGGCCAATCAAACAGTCACATTAAAGAAAATGTAAGATTATCCATTCTTTTAAACAGACACTGCTAATTTTTATTTTTAATATACATTGGATAGAAAGACAAATATGGAAAGGTTCCTATTCTTGAACAATTCACTGTACAGATTAAGCAATATATACGTATGCAAATGATTACAATAAAAAGTTCTAAGTGTTTCAGTAATGATGGACACATAGTAGTTGAAAACACCTAGAGAAAAGCAACTAATGCTTAACCAAGATGTCAACAAATCATTTATATTACACAAAGTCTTGAAGAGAAGTCAGAATTTCCTAAGAATGTAGAGAAGAAAAAATTCAGAAGGAACGATGTGTGCCAAGAGCTAAGAAATTTGTAGGACAATGACACTCCCAGGAAGTAGACCATAATTTAGTATCAGGAGGAAATAGTGAAAGATGACGTTGGAAATAGAGGTTGAAATCACTTAATTTAGGTCTTTGAGGATCAGGCTGGGAAGTCTGGGCAATACTCTTAGACCACTTAAGTTTTAAGTAGTAAAGACAGGCATGATGCATTACAAAAGTATATTTAGGCCAAAAGTGTGCCTGAAAATTATATTGATCAGTTAAGACAAAGGAATAAATAACCCTAAAAAATTTAGTGGCTTAAAGCTCCATAATTTTTTTCTTGCTCGTCTAACATGTCCTTATGGGAGTTTAGGTCAGCAAGGCAGCTCTCTTCCAAACTATCATGTTGAGGCTTAGGTTCTGTCTCTCTTGGGACTCTGCCTTCTTCTGCATTCAGCCGGTGCAGAGAGGAGAGCATGAAGGAGACACAACTACCCTCCCAGGGTAGGTATGGGAATTGTTACAGATCGCTTTCATTGATTTGAATATAGTCATGAAGTCACGCCATTACAAAATGGACTAGAGAATCTGTTCTAACCTATTCTTTATGCATGGCCAATGTGAAAAGTGCATGAGGTGCAATTTAAATCCAAATGTCTCACATACACTTTACAAAGATCTAAAGGTTCCTACTAAAGATAATGCATGATTAATGTGCTAACTATTGAGACCACTACAGCATAGAATATTGAAGATACATATGTGAATTCAGTAGCAATAAATGGGAAAAAGCTTAACAACTCTAACATCACTGTACTTGAAAAAAAGAGCATTTTCAGTCAAGTATTTGCTTAAAATGCAGTATAGAGATCCTTTAAAACATTTATCCAAAGGGCCCTTTCATCTAGTGACCTCTGAAGAGGCTCCTGGGGCCCAGGACTGACTTAAAACAAGAAGGACACACTTACAGACTGAGGATGACTCAAGATAGACAAAGATAAGATAGCAAATGATTCCACAAGCAGTGAGCAAAATAAGCATATGTTGTTTGTGAAAATCAGTAATTTTAGTTGAACCTGAATACTTGGACTAAAAAAGGAACCATCTGATATTTTAGAGAGTAGGTGAAATGATGAGAAGAGTTAAAAAAGGATAAGGAAGAGTTATCTTTTGAAAGAATTTCAAAACAATGTGTATGCAGGATACAAAATTCTCTTGACCTGCATACATACTGGGAAGAAAGGAGTTTTCCTATGGACTCTTTGAGCCATATTATAAAACTACTTAGATACACAGGAGACAGACTTGACACTAGTGACCTAAACAAAACCAGCTTCCTTCTCCTTCTCATCTTCATTCACCACAATCATGATGTTACTTGCTACCTATGGTTAGTATCTGTAGCAACCTTCCTTGAGGCACTAGACATTGGGGGTAATATGCAAAGCATCTATATTTAATAATATTAAATCAATAACATATTAATTAATGCTGCTGCTGCTAACTTGCTTTAGTCGTGTTTGACTCTGTGCGACCCCATAGACGGCAGCCCACCAGGCTACCCCGTCCCTGGGATTCTCCAGGCAAGAACACTGGAGTGGGTTGCCATTTCCTTCTCCAATGCATGAAAGAGAAAAGTGAAAGTGAAGTCACTCAGTCCTGTCCGACTCCTAGTGACCCCATGGACTGCAGCCTAGCAGGCTCCTCCGCCCATGGGATTTTCCAGGCAAGAGTACTGGAGTGGGGTGCCATTGCCTTCTCTGAAGTACCACTCTACTGTGGAACAAAAAATGCCATTGTTTGAAGTCTCTATTTTTTCTCATTTATTTACCAGAATAACTTGTACCTTGGCTAACTTTGCTACAATTCATTCTACATATTTCAGCCAGAGTAAATATCCTAAAGTGGAATTCTAATCATTTTACTGCCTAGAATAAACCTTTTCAGGGAATCTGTATTTTGTATAGACTGTACTCCCTTGCATGTCATCCATTCTTCTCCATCATCCAAATCCTGCCTAACTTTTCATTTTACCCTTACTTATTGTCATATTATGCTCAAATTATGCTGGAATATTTCCTCAAATAACAAAAATTTTCCATTTTTATATGGTTATACATTTCTTTTGAATACTCTAATTTTTATCTACATTAATACCTACTTCAATATCTATTTCAAATACTCCATTTCCTTTCACTGTTCTTCACAGTCTGAGTGAGCTGCTTTCTTGACACTCTCAGGCTGTCCAGGCATATCTCTTTCATTGATACCTTTAGATACTGCTTTAAGCACTGGTTTATCTATCAACCTCCCATATTAACTTTTATGATCTTTGGAAATATGACCTGCATCTGTTTTCTTCCTCCTTTTTTGTGGTCCGTGTTTGGTACAGTAAATGATATCTAGTACATACTTGATAGGGCTTCCCTGGTGGCTCAGTGGTAAATAATTCACCTGCCAATGCAGGACACACAAGTTCAATTCCTGGGTCAGGAAGATCTCGTGGAAAAGGAAATGGAAGCCACTGTAGTATTCTTGCCTGGGAAATCCCATGGACAGAAGAGCCTGGCAGGCTACAGTCCATGGGGTTGCAAAGAGTTGGACACAGCTACTGAACAACAACAACAAGAAAACCAAACACACTTGGTGTTTGTTGATTGATTTCCGTGTAGTGTGATGGACACAGAGATCATGGAAGTAACTGCTGCTCAGGTGTAAATAAACCAACTAACCCCCTTCAGAGTTTTCCTTCACAATGAGTCGCCACACTCAAGGGAGTTTGCTTCTTTGTGCAGATTTTATCTAATGACTCATGACACCATTGGTATAAAGACCTTGCTATTAGGCCTAATGTAGGACACCTGATGGACCATGTACATTCCTCCACAGTGATGGCTCAAGATTCTTGGTCCTAAAGTGCTTTAGGACTTTTCAGTCTACTCAATACTTCCATCCTCTCCTTCCATCCCCTCAACATCCCAGATGTTGAATTCCAATTTATCTTTTCCTTATGGACAGCTAAGTGTGACAGATGTTACCAGAAGATGTCTGAGAAAGCAGACTATAAGATGGGGTTCTGAAGTGAATCATTTGTTACCTGGTAGGATATGAGGACCCAATAGCTGAACTTTAGAATGCTCCTAGCATCAGTTGAATTATTAAAATCCTCACCAGTGAAAAACTGTGATAGTGAACAGATAGAAGGACCTGTACTAGTAGGTGCCACTTATTAGATGTTTGAGAAGTATAGAGAAATAATAGCTATAAGGACAATGGAACTGGATGGCTAAATGTCATCGATACTCTAGAAAAATGTAACAGAAAGCTGCTAGACGTTCACAGGCAATTAAAATTCAGTTCAGTTGCTCAGTCATGTCTGCCTCTTTGCAACCCCATGGACTGCAGCACTCCAGGCTTCCCTGTCCATCACCAACTCCCAAAGCTTGCTAAAACTCATGTCCATTGAGTTGGTGATACCTTTGGCATCACAGGCAATTAAAAGTCAACTCTGAAAACCAAAAGACCACCCTGGCAAACTATGAACAGACTTTTGTAATTCAAAGGCAAAGAAAACTAAGGACTGGACAAAGGACATAATAGTCACAAAGGGTGAACCTCCAAGAAGGGTAGACATACAACCAAGGCATTGTCCATTATAGCAGCATTAGACCCCCAATTAGGACCAACAGAAATCTTGGAATTTATTAAGAAGATACATGGGAGAATTCCTCACAACATTTTCAAACACCTGACTTCTCTGTTGACTATGAATCTGCTAATTAAGAGCAAGCGCTCCAAGAAGAGAGAAAACTACACAGAGAACTTCCCCCATAAGACATGTGTTTCTTTAAGACTTTTCATCACCTCTGCTTCTGGCTACTGGACCTATAACTCACATTAAGTTGCATCATAGCTCAGTTAGGGGCATGTTGGGCCTCATAAGAAAGAAATAGGGCTATACTCCAAGGGAGCTGCAAGCCTGAACTAGAATATACCAGCTAAAGTTAAGGAGCATGTACAGACTGGATTATAAGAATGCTTGATCAAGGTAGTCAGAACATAAAATGGAGGTAAGGGAGAGGTTACTGATTTAGGAGCATTATTTCAAGTTATAGGATTTAACAGCAGGAAAGTACCCCTAAAACGTTCTGAGCAGTGTGGAGGAAGAGATGACACATTCGATGTGGAGTTAAAAAGCCACAATTTCCATGGCTGATGATTTAGGAAAGGATTAAAAGGCTCAATGTATGACACATCACAGAATTACATTCATGAGATAGCCTATGTGTACCATTTACTAAGACCTTAAGGGATATGCTGGTGAAAGGGACACTAGCATAATTATAAAGTCAATAATGGCTCTCCTCATTTTTTGGGAAAAGTCATTATAGAATTAGACTAGCTGATAAAAATTAGCACAACAGAATCCTAAAGCAATAAAGGCAAGGTTCAATCCTTAACTGCCAGAAGTTGACTAAATTTCATAATGAGTAACAGGCTTAAATTGCAGATTTAGGAGTAATGACTCACAGAAAATTGTGGAAGTGGTTAAAAGAACTTCGTGTCCTAGGGAAAACAGGAATTATAAATGGACAGCCAATAAGGACACCACTCAGCTTATATCATAAGAAAAAAAAAATCATAGCTGGACTACCAAGTAGCTAGTGGGAGTTAAACCTCACCTTACCCTCCACCAGATAAAAGGTAATAAACTCTTGCCAGTTTTCAGGCATAGAACCCATTTCCTGACGATTCAGCTGGGCCCACTGGAAGAAGGACCCTGCAATATTATAAAATCAATTTGATAAAAACTCTATAAGTGCTTCCCCAAAGATTCTTACAATAATGTGATGTATTATGATGCTCTCTCCTTACTCCTCCCTGCCCTGGTATGAGAGTATGAGCATATGATTGATGTGTTCATGTAAAATATAAAGTTCTGGTTAAGATTCAGATTATTTTGGTTCCAGTGAATCCAAACACCTATCTGATTTTAATTTTCATGTCCCCAAACTATATAATTTGAGTTGCATATACAACAGTTTGTGCAAGCCAAACACTGAGCCTAAGCCATAGGTTAATAGCTTTTATGCGGAAGGCCAGATTTTTTATGTAGAAGATCAATCTAGTCAAAGCTATGGTTTTTCCAGTAGTCGTGTATGCATGTGAGAGTTGGACTATAAAGAAAGCTGAGTGCCAAAGAACTGATGCTTTTGAACTGTGGTGTTGGAGAATACTCTTGAGAGCCACTTGGAGACACCAACCAGTCCATCCTAAAGGAAATAAATCTTGAATATTCAATGGAAGGACTGATGCTGAAGCTGAAACTCAAATACTTTGGCCGCCTGATGTGAAGAACTGACTCAATGGAAAAGACCCTGATGCTGGGAAAGATTGAAGGCGGGAGGAGAAGGAGATGACCCAGGATGAGATGGTTGGATGGCATCACCAACTCGATGGACATGAGTTTGAGTAAGCTCTGGGAGTTGGTGATGAACAGGGAAGCCTGATGTGCTGCAGTCCAAGGGGTTTCAAAGAGTCAGACACGACTGAATGACTGAACTGAACTGAGAAGACCAGACAGCAATCAATGAGACTACCCCTTATCACAAGCAAGACAATAAGTTTTAAAAAATTATATCACAAGAGGATTGGGAAAAAAACCACTCTATTCTTAAAGATCTAAAATACACAGGAGTAGTGGTTTTCATTTAGACAGACTGGGCCACAGGAGCAAGAAGTGGCTAGTGGTCTTCCACTTCAGTAATACTGTTAAGAATTTAGTGATCACTGGCATGCCATATCATATGTTCCAAAGTAAAAGACCAATAATTGCAGCTTGTACCTCCAAACATAATGAAATTAAAACACACACACACACACACACACACCCTGATAAGCTTCTTTAGAGGAGTATACTCCACATCTGGGCATACTGTCTAGGCTCATATACTGTGTAACACAGTGCTACTAGCTTTGAGCATGGCCCCAAATAGGAAAGAGCTCTACAGCAGATCTGGTTTGCTGTGTAAGCTGTCATGCATTCTGACAGACCTAATGGTGTAAGAGATAGTAGTAATGGTTCAGTTTAATGCAGTTCAGTCACTCAGTCGAATCCGACTCTGTGATCCCATGAACCACAGCACGACAGGCCTCCCTGTCCATCACAAACTCCTGGAGTTCACCCATACCCATGCCCATTAAGTTGGTAATGCCATCCAACCATTCCATCCTCTGTTGTCCCCTTCTCCCCCTGCCCTCAATCTTTCCCAGCATCAGGGTCTTTTCCAATGAGTCAGTTCTTCGCATCAGGTGGCCAAAGTTTTGGAGTTTCAGTTTCAACATCAGTCCTTCCAATGAACACAGCTCCTTTAGAATGGACTGGTTGAATCTCTTTGCAGTCCAAGAGACTCTCAAGAGTCTTCTCCAACACTACAGTTTAAAAGCATCAATTCTTCAGTGCTCAACTTTCTTTATAGTCCAACTCTCACATCCATACATGACCACTGGAAAAACCATAGCCTTGACTAGATGTACCTTTGTTGACAAAGTAATTTCTCTGCTTTTTAATATTCTGTCTAGGTTGGTCAGAACTTTCCTTCCAAGGAGTAAGTGTCTTTTAATTTCATGGCTGCAATCACCATCTGCAGTGATTTCTGAGCCCCCCAAAATAAAGTCAGCCACTGTTTACACTGTTTCCCCATTTATTTGCCATGAAGTGATGGGAGCAGATGCCATGATCTTCATTTTCTGAATGTTGAGCCTTAAGCCAACTTTTTCACTCTCCTCTTTCACTTTCCTCAAGAGACTCTTTAGTTCTTCTTCACTTTTCTGCCATAAGGGTGGTGTCATCTGCACATCTGAGGTTATTGATATTTCTCCTGGCAATCTTGATTCCAGCTTGTGCTTCTTCCAGCCCAGTGTTTCTCATGATGTACTCTGCATATAAGTTAAATAAGCAGGGTGACAATATACAGCCTTGACATACTCCTTTTCCTATTTGGAACCAGTTTGTTGGTCCATGTCCAGTTCTAACTGTTGCTTTCTTACCTTCATACAGGTTTCTCAAGAGGCAGGTCAGATGGTCTGGTATTCCCATCTCTTTCAGAATTTTCCACAGTTTATTGTGATCCACACAGTCAAAGGCTTTGGCATAGTCAATAAAGCAGAAATAGATGTTTTTCTGGAACTCTCTTGCTTTTTCCATGATCCAGCAGAAGTTGGCAATTTGATCTTTGCTTCCTCTGCCTTTTCTAAAACCAGCTTGAACACCTGGAAGTTCACGGTTCACATATTGCTGAAGCCTGGTTGGAGAATTTTGAGCATTACTTTACTAGCATGTGAGATGAGTGCAATTGTGTCATAGTTTGAGCATTCTTTGGCATTACCTTTCTTTGGGATTGTAGTGGTGGTAGGGGGTAAAATAATGTCCCATGGAAGTTACAGAAAGTGCTAGTTAAGAAACATAATAAAGATCTCTGGGGCTCTGGAGCAAGGCCATGCCATCTACAACATACAGGCCTCTTGAGAAAAAAGTCCTGGCATGTTTTTGGTGGAGAAGTGCCTGATGAGACAACAAAAACCTATGAGACTGAACTATCCCCATGAGATGGATTCTGTCATTTGCACCAAGTTTTAATATTTTCAGGAATATGATGTATTAATCTATCATATTAAAGTTGTACCTCTGTGATCAGATACAATTAGAGCTAGAGGTTATAAACAGCTGTGTGAGCAAACAGCTCAGATCTGCATATCATTCACCACTGTTGGACCAGTGCTGTTCTTGCAGGCCACAAGTCTGATATATAAAGAATCTTGTTTGAACAGCAATAAAGTAAAAACTGACACTTTATGGATGTGCCAGATATAAGTAACATCTTCACTGAAGTCTTCCTCAAGAGTGGACTTGAAAGTTAATGATGAATGAAATATATCCCAATGGACAGCTTCATGCTGTCCATATGAACATCCATGTTGTTGTAAAAAAATAAAAAGAAAAGTGGCCTGATACTATAATTTATATGGTGCCATAAGCAGTGGCAAATAGCCTAGCTGTTCATGACCTGGGCAATGAAAGTATGGAATGGGTCCATGGTATGAACCTATGGCAGACATAAGGGAGCAGGAGCAAAGCGTGAAGACCTTTGTATGGATGCACATCATAGAGCATGTACCACAGGAGACTAATTAACAAGCAGAACACTCAGCTCATTGGCATTAGGGAGCCTAAGTCATCAACTATACTCCTGCTGGTGTGTTGTATACCAAAGAGAGTGGTCACACTGGAAAAGATGAGACTATTCATGGGATCAACAATAGGAGCTCCCATTCAATGAGGGGCATTTATGTACGTGATACTGAATGTTCAAACTGCTGGCAACAGAAACTAATGCTTAGTCCCCAGAATAACACTATTCCTCAAGGAGACCAACTGACTAATTGGTGAAAAATTTTACATTATAGTCCTTTTAATTTGGAAATCCACATATTTGCTCTACTAGAAAGAGAGAAATACCGAGGATATAGATTTTCCCTATTGCTGTGCTGACCCAGCCACTGCCGTGATCTGAGGGCTGATTCAGTGGCATGAAATCCCTTGCAATATTGTACCAGACCAGGGGAGTCAATTCATAGCAAAGGAGATATAAGAGTAAGCCAGGTTACATGATATCTACTGTCTGTATCAAATACTATACCACCTTACCACCTTTTTTTTTTTTTTTCCCAGCCTGACAGAGAAGGGCATGGTTTCCTGAATATGCAGTTGAAGGATCAGTTTGAAGATGTTATTACCCGAGGATTCGGTACCATCTTTAGGATGTAGTATATATACTGAATCGGTATATACACATGCTACTGTTTTCCTAACAGGAAGAATACCTGGATACCTGCTGCTGCTGCTGCTGCTAAGTCACTTCAGTCGTGTCTGACTCTGTGCGACCCCATAGACGGCAGCCCACCAGGCTCCCCCATCCCTGGGATTCTCCAGGCAAGAACACCGGAGTGGGTTGCCATTTCCCTCTCCAATGCATGAAAGTGAAAAGTGAAAGTGAAGTCACTCGATCGTGTCCGACTCTGTGCGACCCCATGGACTGCAACCTACCAGGCTCCTCCATCCATGGGATTTTCCAGGTAAGAGTACTGGAGTGGGGTGCCATTGCCTTCTCCTACCTGGATACCTAGATCCCTACAATTCTGTCTATGCAGGTCCAGGTCTCAACATTTGGCACTTTTTTAGGTGTAGGGTTTATTTTTTAATTTTTTAATGTAAATTTATTTATTTTAATTGGAGGTTAATTACTTTAAAATATTGTATTAGCACTTTTATCAGAGAACTCTGCAAAATTCACTTTGGGCACTCTGATGAGTCATTATACTCCCAAGATCCTTGCTGGGTTATCCTGCAACATAATTACAAGCTAGAGCATTAACCTCTAATAAATATCTTGCATACCAAACCCTATCTCAATCTCTGCTGCTAGAAACCTCAACTGGTAACAAGCAGTATTAAAGCATAATCGCTATACTACATAGGAAGTGTATGTATACTACATATGAAGAGTATTCTTAAAGCTTCCTTTAGAGATATATATTTTTATGGACATATCACTGTTGGAATTTCTGTGAACTTTTACAGTAAATCCCTATTTGGAGCTCTTGTAGCCTGATAAGCAGGGAAAATGGCAGGTTAGTAAATTTAAAAACAACAGTGACACAAATATGTCACATTTGTGAAGATGATACATAATTAGCTTCTACTCAGTTGTCATGTGACTAGCCCAGAAAAGTCAGAATCTCATTTATGCTAGCTGTGTACTGTGTTTAGTCGCCTCAGTTGGACGGTAGCTCACCTGGTTCCTCTGTTCTTGGGGAGTCCCCAGGCAAGAATACTGGAGTGGGTTGCTGTGCCCTCCTCCTGGGGATCTTCCCAACCCTGGGATCGACTTAGGTCTCCCACATTGTGGACAAATTCTTTACTGACTGAGCCACCAGGGAAGCCCAACAATACTGGAGTGGGTAGCCTTTCCCTTCTCCAGGGGAATCTTCCCAATCCAGGAAGTGAACTGCAGTCACCTGCACTGCAGGCAGATTCTTTACCTGCTGAGCTACCAGAGAAGCCAAGCCATGCATCATTTACTGTTTAATACATTAACAACACAGGCTGCTGCTGCTAAGTCACTTCAGTCCTGTCCGACTCTGTGCGACCCCACAGACGGCAGCCCACCAGGCTCCCCGTCCCTGGGATTCTCCAGGCAAGAGCACTGGAGTGGAATTGAAAATGAAGGAATATAATTTCATCAAAATTGTCCCATGAGAGAGAGGAGAAGCAAGAAGAAACAGATGAGAAGAAAACCTAATATGGAAATACAGATATATTTGGGTGAAAAATCAAACATCCATACTCTAGGAGTATCATCTATTACCGATGTTTACTAACCTGTGCACTTCTGTGAAGGAAGATTCAAGAAGAACCTTGGAAGTTGCTGGAGAAAACATTTCTTACATTCCAAATTTAGCTTAACATAAATCAAACACTAACCTTGACATTATGCCATTTACTGTTTATCAAAAATCCAAACAATGCAAGTCTAGTACCTATTTTAACAGTATCATGTTTGCTTTTTAAAAATATCATTTTGACAACAAAATCTATAATGCAAATTATAAAATCGAGAGTTTAGAAACTGAGTGTTATAACCATCAGACTCGGACTTAAAAAGTATTAGATTTTCATAAAGTGCCTTTCTGAGAAGATGCATACCCATCTGTAAAACATGTGCACTAAGCAGAAAAAGAGCAAAATACCAATGAGGCAGCAGTTAACCCCAGATGCTGCACTGGAGGCATTTTTTAAAAGGCATTATTTTAAAAGAAGGAATGTTACAAAAACAATTACTACAATTATACTTGAAGGCGGTGCCATGTGATGCTTAAATAAAATCCTCAGTTATTTACAATCATGTTCTCAATGTTTAGAGAAATGAGGCTCAGGAAATTTAAGTAACTTACCCAAATTCACAAAGCTGGACAGGATAAGGGTTGGCAGTAACTCATGCCTGTGACTCTGCCTAATCAGGTTATTATATAATATATCCTGCGAAGAGACAGTTTTCCAAAAGTGGTGAAGAACTGAGGAGAAGAGGAAAGTCACTCGTGGAACAAATATTAACAAGCCCGGAATACCTACGTCTACGTTGCGTCACATCATATCACGTCCACCTCAGGTGTACTTCAGGTCACGCCTATCTATGTCACGTCTGTTTACGTCTACATCACTTCACGTCACGTCTGGCACCTCCTCTACCTCCATAGCTCCACCTATGTAGATATACTGACGTAAATGTTGTCTTGGGGCCTGTCAGGGAGGCTTTTATTTGAGGCAATTGGTAGACAGTATTTGCAGAGAGGACTTGTCTTTAAGGAGGACAGTGGCTTCCAACTATATAGCATGCACTTAGGTTTTCTAGTAGTAAGTATTGTAGAAAGAGAAGGAGCTAGGAAGAATGGTAAAAAGTTTGAAATTTGCAGTGCTGAGGAGACAACTTCAGACTGACCTTGGATCAACTGGCCACTTTTCAAGCCTTTTTGGTAAGTACAATGACCCTCAGGAGAGGGAGTGATGTTTGGCACTGTGTGAAATATTAGAAACTCACACTGTACGGCAGAGCTCAGACAGACCAGTTAAAGAGAGCGTGAAGCCTGAGTGGAACCTCAACCACCCGTTCTTTGACAATTTCACAATGCCCTCGTGCCCGAAGACTGCTTGTAAGCAAGCCCCAAGGCCACACATAGTGAGTTCTGGAAGCGTTCATAGTTTGCTCTATATGTGGTTTTACCATAGTAAACTGAGATTTATAAAGGAGGATGCTGATTTCCCTTTTTTCTTTGTAATCTTTGTGTTTACTTGAGAAATTTCTGTTTACAAGAATCTATTTTGTGTTAAGAAACAACTGAAAAACCTAGACGAAACCAAACTTTACAATAATCACCACCTTAGGGGTTATGCTGAATGTACAAGATAAGCATAAGCAAATTTCCCAACAAAATAGTGTCTCACTATGCGTTTGCTGTTGCTAAGGGTCCTTTGAAAGTGACTAAGCAAATGACGATTATGGTAATAATAGATGACATTTTACTAGTTACAAAATATCTTACTTGTTTTTTTTAAATCTTAAAATAATTATACAAAGTTATATGGTATTAACTCATGTTTAAAGATGAGGAAATAGATTTAGAAAGATTAACTGATTGTTTTCAAAAAACATACTCAACTAATGGCAGACCCTTTGGTTCCAGTTGTCATGCAGTCTACTGCAGCATACTGGCTTTCTCTCTTTGGGGGAAAAAAAATATGTGTGTGTGTGTGTATACTATATATGTGTGTGTGTGTATATATACATATATATAGCAGGAAATATACTCTTTTCATCGTGGCACAATAATCTAGAAAGAAAAAATGCTTATCATAATGTAAGACTCATCTTTGAGTGAAGGGTAGCTATTTTAAATAACAAAAACCCTTTCAGTTCATAGTAGTAGAACTACTTTGAAGACAGCTGGTTTAAGTGAAGACAACATGGTAAATGTATTCAGCTCTGAAATAGCCTCTGATACTGCTCAGCTAACTTTTAATGTGTCTCACAGCTCAGCAAACGACTGAGGGTGCAGTCCTGCTGCACTTGCATTTCTTTTGTGCTCACATAACTCCCGTTAACATCGCTCAAAGTTCAGGGTACCAGGAACTAAGGGCAATTTTTCTCTGTTTCCTCAGTTCTCTAAAGCTTTGAAGTCATAGACATTTAGCAATATTTTCTCAATAAGAAGGGGATATTTTGCACAGAAATAAGAAAGCTGCAGGGAAGCCCTTGCTTACTGTAGGAAATCGCTGATGTACAGAGCCACGTGACACATGGCTCTGGTAGGGCACCGGCTGCTTGGAACCACCTCAGGGCTGTAGGCTGTGGGAAGATAACTCCCATTGGCTGTATGTACACCTGATTGGCTGGATGACAGCAATGCCTTCCAGCCCTGCAGTTTCTTTTCCAATATTCACCAGATGCAATTAGCAGAGTCAGAAGGAAGCAACTTAAAATCTGCCAAAATAGGTCAGTAACCTCATTGTTTGCCCATTAGTTTAATCACAGGATATGTGTTTAGAGCCACAAAAGTCCTATGAAAATTATACAAAAGCACCCATTCACTCCTAAGTTTTGCCATAGTTCCTTATTTTGTAAACATCATATGTAAAATAGATCTCAATGAAAAGGGGAGCCATATCCAATTGAGAGGTGGCTCAGATGGAAAGCATCTGCCTGCAATGTGGGAAACCTGTGTTCAATCCCTGGGTCGGGAAGATCCCCTGGAGAAGGAAATGGCAACCCACTCCAGTACTCCTGCCTGGAAAATTCCATGGACAGAGGCTAAAGTCCATGGGGTTGCAAAGAGTCAGACACGACTGAGCGACTTCACTTTCACTTTCCATATACAACTTAGAAAAGTCTTAAGTTTCCTTTAAAAGTTAGTACTTGGAGAAATGCAGGATATTGATATTATTATACACTACAGCTTATAGATTAAGATATGCACATGCTTTTCCTATTTCCTCGACTTGCACCTTACCCTAATATTTTCCTGTAAATAATGATTCATATATAGATTTAAAAAACTAAATCATGTGGTAAATACACTCTGTAGTGTTATTTAAAAGGATGCAAACAAATTATCATCCCTTAAAGGCTGTGAACCAGGGAAGGCAATGGCAACCCACTCCAGTACTCTTGCCTGGAAAATCCCATGGACGGAGGAGCCTGGTAGGCTGCAATCCATGGGGTCGCTAAGAGTCAGACATGACTGAAAGGACTTAGCAGCAGCGTCAGCAGCAAAGGCTGTGAACAAAGCTTCGCCCTTAAAGCAAAATGTTGCCCCTTAATTGATTTTCTGGAGGAATCTGCTGCCTTTGAGATTTGAACTGACCCCTGCATTCAACATATTTTTTTTCTGCATTTTTGGCATGCAGATGTCAAAATCTTACTGGCTAAAATATAAGATATGTTTCAAAGCAGAAGCAGTTGACAATCTTTTTCAACCTTCCTGATACATAAATTAAGACATAAGAAAGAAGCTAGAGTAAAAAGAGACAAATGGAGATAGTACAGGTGTGCTTTTCATCACATCTCCAGAAAAATTGCTGTTTTCTTCACTGATTTCTTCCTTTGCTTTATTTTTTTTATATAAACAGTGTAACATATGTTACAATTAATCATATATAAGCCACTGGGAGAATAAATGCTGTCACAGTAATTAATGGTTTAACTTACTCTGAGTATTTTCAATATTAATAACCTAAATGGGACTATTGTGTTACTGTGAACAGGAACATATGTTGCTTTTTGCATTTTGTCTCTTAGAAATAAAAAAGTAAGCCTGCTTATTCTTCGTAGGTTTTGGTCAGTGGCTTAAGATTAGAAGCAGGCTGGAGGAATAGTGTCAACACCCTGTGTTCCAGGATGGATTGGTACAATATGCTGCCATTCCGATAGGCTTCAAACCTTACCTTTTTTGCCTCTATTCTTCAGATAGTTTAGGATGGTATAAGGGATTTTGGACATAATGAATAGTGCTCTTCATCAAACAAGCAAGCAAGCAAGCAAACAAAACTTGAATAATCATCAAAGCAATTTTTGCCAGTTTGTAGGATTATATCAAGAGCCCTCTTGTGAAGGACTCAACATCAAACCTTAATGTTCCTTCCCAATAGTACAGGGACTCATTATTTAAATCTGTTTTCTGTTCACAGGTCTTAGAGAAAGAGCATCATCTAGCAACATAAAAAATATTTTTGCTTCCCACATATTGTTTGCTCATTATGATCTTTTATGTTTCTGTTAATTATTTATTGTTTTGTTGTTGTTGTTCTATATTAAAATAGGACCCTCATAATTCAGAGTATTCTCATGGTTATAGGAAGATTTTGATTATAAGAAAGCAATAGATAAAAGAGTGTTTGGCTACCACTCACCATTCAACCAGAAAGGTAAAATGATTCCCACTTAGAAAGATAATTTCTAAAAATGCCTGTCATTGAAAGAATAGGCCCAGAAAAAAAAAAGTGTGTTAATTTTAGCTAATTTTATTGTTATTTAACTTAGGAAGGAAATATCAAAATAAAAAGATAAAAGTAGCAGTAAATTTAAAAAATAACAAAATAACCAAAATTCCAGGAAGAAAATGTTGGTATATAGAAGAGAGTGATTGAGCTATTACTATAATTATTATAACAACCTTGAAGCAATTAAGTGACTCATTTAGAATAATCCCATGTGAACTAGACCTGTATTTCTGTCTGCTATTACACACTGAGTGGCCAGAACCTGGTTGAGTCCCAGGAAAATAGGATTAGAGCCAAAAATGTGTATTTTATAGCAATATATGCAAGATGAGTGGATAGGCTGTAGGTAAGCACAACCATAAAAATAAAATTATGCTCATGTTAAATGTTACAATCAAAATGTTTGCTTTATTTAGTGAGTCTCAATATTCCAAGTTAAAAAGCCTCAATCATCTTGGCCAAGTGAAGTACTTAAGCTATCACAAGTGCCTTAAGAGGGACAGTGTTACTTGAAGTCAATCATTTAAGAATCTCTTACAAAACAGTACCCAAAGTTGTTGCTAAGTCACTTCAGTCGTGTCCGACTCTGTGCGACCCCATAGACGGCAGCCCACCAGGCTACCCCGTCCCTGGGATTCTCCAGGCAAGAACACTGGAGTGGGTTGCCATTTCCTTCTCCAATGTGGGAAAGTGAAAAGTAAAAGTGAAGTCGCTCAGTCGTGTCCGACTCTTAGCGAACCCATGGACTGCAGCCTACCAGACTCCTCCATCCATGGGATTTTCCAGGCAAGAGTACTGGAGTGGGGTGCCATTGCCTTCTCCGAAATATTCAAAAACATTAAACTCTTTTATATTTGTATTTTAGTAAAAAAAGCTTCAACTAGTTTATTAACTTTCACATATTTTTCCTACTTATGAAGAAATAATTTTTCCTTGAATGTTTGAATATTAGCTAACCCAACAACATAATGCTGAAGAAATTTTGTGTAATTAGATACAAGATGGAACTGGGTGAATAATTATAATTCCTGGATATTGACATTAAGAATTCAACATAGCCTGTAGGGTAGGCTTTAGTTCTTTAAAGTTATTGAAGCCAGTGACATTTTTTTCCATATAGTGTTCTGGTATAGTTTATGACATTCACCATGGTTAATTTCAAAAATTCTTTTCAATTATTAAGGTCAGGGGCCTTCTTCCAATGTTTATCTGAAAATCTAGAAAGACAAAAATAAATGCTATTTCTGGCATCAGAGTTGTATAAACACATAAGGAAGTTAATTATTTTGAAAAATTGAGTCTAAAGGTTATTTGCTTAATGTGGTATTCTCTTTGTATAATTTCACTTTTACTTAAATGTAAACCAGCACATCTTCGGAACTACATCTCAATTTTAAGGCCTGAGTTCACAAAACTAGGAAGTGATACATTAAGCCACCACAACAGAACACTTGATAATCAGTGTCCTAAACCACAAGATGACCCATTATTTAATGAAAAATCTGAAGATAGGAAGTTGAATGATTGTTTCAGTAGTTCATTGATGTTATTAAGTTTGTGTTCTCTTTCTGTTTTTTTGCTTTGTATTTTGGCTTTAGTTTATTATGCTTGATGCCTGTGGATACAATGTGACTTTAACAGTTCTAAACATCATGTTACCATTCCATGAAGAAAGAATAGGAAAGGAACTGCCAGTGAGATATTACATTGTGTTTTTTTTTTTAATCAGTAATAAATTTCACATAAGTTTCCTAGAAAATGTGCTGATTTGTCCTTGTACTTCATTGATTAAAACTCACAGGGCCATCTCACTCTCAAGGAAGGTTGAGAAATTAGTTTTTTTTTTTTTTTTTTTTTTTTCCATTTCTTAATTGTAGGTCCCAAGGGATAAAAGGGATGGAGTTTTCTTTGAATACTTCTGATTTTGTAAAACCAAACTTGGCTCAAAGTTTATGAAATATAAAATTCATAACATATAAAGTTCTATAACATAATGAGTTAGGAAGTGGAAGTGTTAGTTACTCAGTTTTGTCTGACAGTGCAAAGCCTGCCAGGCTCCTCTGTCCATGATATTCTCCAGTCAAGAATACTAGAATAGGTTGCCGTGCTCTTCTCAAGATGATCTTCCTGACCGGGGATGGAGTCTGGGTCTCCTGCATTGCAGACAAATCCTTACAGTCTGAACCACCAAGGAAATCCAATATGAGTTAGAATATTTCCTAATTATAATTTGAAGATCATAGGATAATTGCTTTATTTTTTATTGTAATGATCCAATGAGAACTTCAATGATGTGTTTCTTTCTACCAAAAAGTATGTTAGGAAAGACTTACTTTAGATTTAGTCTTATAAAGGCTCATTTATACTATCCGGGTTTATTGATGTAATTTGTCATAGTTTAGCACCAGTCATTTTTAACTGGAAAATATACTAATAGATGGAATCATGTGCTGTAAATCTTTTTGGGAAGAGGGAGAATTGGAAGTAAGTGAAGTTAAAAACTGAACAACATATTTCAAGAGCTAATGCTGTAACAAATAATGAGAGATAAAAGTTACTGTTACTCTTCTCATTGCTGGTATCCTTATAGTTAACTTTCACACCCACAGAACTGGTAACTAATAAAAATAAAGACAACAGACACTATTTGTAACCTCTATGCTTCTGTTTCTTAAACACTGTACCTCAGAATCTAGCTACCTACTCATTTCTGTAACTTTATTCATTATCACCACCAATAGCTATTGGATGCCTTATGCTTCAGTGGGGCTGGTGGTTTTAGTTGCTAAGTCATGTCCAACTCTTTGAGACCTCGTGGACTGTAGCTCAACAGGCTTCTCTGTCCATAGGATTTCCTTGTCAAGGATATTGGAGTGGGTTGCCATATCCTTAACGAAGGGATCTTCCTGACCCAGGGACTGCACCTGCATCTCTTGCATTAGCAGGCACATTTCTTTACATCTTAGCCATCAAGGAGCCCTGTGCTTCAGTATCACACTGTTGAATCAGTATGCTAGCTGAAAAGGAGTTTGATAAGTTGTTTTTATTCCTTCCTTAATTATGAGATACTGAAAGATACACAGAAGTGGGTAGGCTGAGAGCCACAACTCAGAATAAGTAAAGTCAGTTTCAGTATCAAGAAGATGACAAATTGAAGAAAAATCAATGAAAAAATAAAATTAGTTACACACACACACACACCTCCCAGGACATTTTACAAGACCTGGATAAATCAAATTGGTAGTAAAGATGATTTCTTGTTCGCTCATTTGATTTTAAAGATATTTATAAGCCAGCCAATTTGCATTCTGACCATAATATAAATAATTTAACAATTGAGCTTTGGTTTTTTTCCCTGTGGGATATGAAAATATTTTTTTAAAATAACCAGCATCATTTATCAAGCTGATATTTTGCATCTAGTGATAGGCATTTCCTTTTCAGGAAAATAAATTCCATATATTTTCAACATGCTCATTGTATTGTACCTCTAGTAGTTCCTATGAGTGATGTTGCAAGATACTTCTGTTCATCTTATGCAGTTAGATGACAAATGTTTGTTCTTCTGCCTTGATGTATTAGAAAGTCAGAACTCCCTAGACTGCTAATGCAAAACAGCTCTTTAAAATCAGACTCATGTAAAATTCTAAATATTCCCCAAGCTTTTATAAAATTTGATTAAACTATTAGATCTGTCAGTGTGCATTGTTTTACATTTTTCTTTTGAAGAAGTGAAAGAGAGCAGAGATGTATGAAAGAAAACATGATTAAAAGAGGAAGACAGAAATATGTTAATAGAAACAACTGATATCATTTTCTCTGAACTTAATATAGTATATAATTTTGAAGAATTAATTTTTATAAGTCATGACTTTCTCATTTTTAAGGATTTATATGTCCTTTGAGTTTAAGAAAGTTTCTGTGTTCAAGAATAAAGAGCATCTATCTATAATCTTTTACAGATTTCTACAAATTCATCTGAAAAGAACTTATATAAGTGACTTATTAGATAATATTTTTTAAGTATGTCACACTGAAGACAGTGTGCCATTAATGAAGAATTATTGAATGCCCTTTCAAAAATATATAGAATCTATATTTAAGATTTTTATAACTTCTTGTTATATTCTAAAGTTGTATAAGTCCAGAATACAGAATAGACTCTATTACACAAGTTTAATGGTTCTATCTAATATTTTATTAATATACTTTCAAGGAATCTTACTCAAGCTTATTGTTGTTGTTCAGTCACTAGGATGTGTCCAACTCTTTATGACCCTGTGGACTGCAGCACTCCAGGCTTCCCTGTCCTTTACTATCTCCCAGAGTTTGCACAAGCTCATGTCCATTGAATTGATGATGCCAGCCAACCATCTCATCCTCTGTTGCTCCCTTTTGCTCCTGCCCTCCATCTTTCCCAGAATCAGGGTCTTTCCGAATCAGTCAACTCTTCATATCAGGTGGCCAAAGTATTGGAGCTTCAGCTTCAGCATCAGTCCTTCCAATGAATATTCAGGGTTGGTGTCCTTTAGAATTGACTGGTTTGATCTCCTTGCTCTCCACGGGACTCTCAAGAGTCTTCTCCAGCACTGTAATTTGAAAGCATCAATTTTTCAGTGCTCATCCTTCTTTATGATCCATTTCTCACATCTGTACATGACTACCATAAAAACCACAGCTTTGACTATATGACTTTGACTTATGACTGTGTGACTAACTTTGTTAGCAAAGTGATGTCTCTGCTTTTTAATATGGTTTCTAGGTCTGTCATAGCTTTCTTCCAAGGAGCAAACATCTTTTAATTTTGTGCTTGCAGTCACCATCCACAGTATTTTCAAGCCAAATAAAATAAAATCTGTCACTGTTTCCTTTTCTTCCCCTTTATTGTCCATGAAGTGCTGGGACTGGATGCCATGATATTAGCTTTTTGAATGTTGAGTTTTAAGCCAGTTTTTTACTGCCCTCTTTCACTCTAATCAAGAAGTTCTTTAGTTCCTCTTTGCTTTCTGCCATTAGAATGGTATCATCTGCATATCTGAGGTTATTGATATTTCTCCCGACAGTCTTCATTCCAGCTTATGCTTCATCCAGCCCAGCATTTTGCATGATGTACTCTGCATATAAGTTAAATAAGCAGAATCATGTAGGAGACAGGAAGCATAAAAGAAAAGCAGGCCCTGGCAAGGGCTGCAAAAGAAATTTATAATTATTGATAAAATGGATGCTATATGGCATGAGACTCTTGGAACAAGTCCAGAGGGAATAGTTCATAATCTTGAAAACAAGATATGATCCTGGGGTCGGAAAACCGACCCCAGACTGTTTCTCAACTGTCATCTCAGAGTCACATGTTTTACGTATCTAGTGGAAAATCTATAGATAAGAATATTAGTCTTAGTTACTGATTTGTTATTGATTACTGTTTCCTAATTACTCAAAGGTTAGTGATCATTTTGTTCTTTGGCCCTGAAGGCCACATGAGTTATAGTTTAACTCCCCACATATTCTTTCATTCACAGCTGGAAGTATAATAAAGCTGGCTTGGATTCAGTTTTGGCACCTTCACCTTCGAGTGGTGTTGGTCCCCTAATCCTCACTTTTCTATGAATTCTTGTGTCTCGTTTCTCATTCTCTCACCGTATAGCACTTTTTGGAAACCCTGCTTGTTGAGCTGGTCTCGACAGAATCACAATACACACCCTTGACATACCCGTTTTTCTTTGAGCCAGTCCATTTTTCCAGGTCCAGTTCTAACTGTTGCTTCTTGTGTTGCATAAAGGTTTCTCAGGAGACAGTTAAGTTGGTCTGGTATTCCCATCTCTTTACGAATTTTCCACAGCTCATTGTGATCCACACAGTCAAAGGTTTTAGCTTAGTCCTAATGAATCAGAAGTACAATTTTTTTTTTTAATTCCCTCACTTTTTCTATGATCCAACAGATATTGCCAACTTGATCTCTGGTTCTTCTGCCTTAAGCTTGTGTGCTCAATCTTATATAAGCAGGTTAACTGAATTTTGTAAATATCATTAAAAACTATATTTTGAGGTAATTTTTAATAAATTTCATGAAGCACTATTTCATCCTAATATGACTACATCACCATATTGTTGATATTTTGTGTGCATGTATATATGTGTGGGGATGAAAGCTACTATTTTTTTTTTGTAATAACTGGTGGAAAATGTGGACAACTTCCATACCCAGTGATTATGAACACTTGTGATAACTTTAGAATACTTTTGTTACCGTCTTGTTTTTAAAATATATAAATGATCTAGTTCTTTATAATATCTATTTTACATTTGAATAGAAAAATGAAAATGTGAGTAAGGGAAAGGTCTTGAGTTTTCATTCTGCTTCTGCTATTATGAAAAGCTGGAGAGATCATTAAAATTTTTCGAGCACTAACATTTTAACCTATAAAATGAAATAATCCATGTGGCTAATTTTAACAGCTTTTTCCCCAGATATAAGGAAAAGATTAAGACTCTGATTTGGAAATTCCTAAGTCAAAAATTACCCTAATAATGCTGTTTCTGTGTGTCATATGTTATGTTATATCTCTGTGGGTGATTGAATTCTGCAACAATAGTGGTTCTTCAAATTCAAAGTTACATTTAAAGTTTGTGTTCTGACAATGTATAAAAAGCAAACAATGCACAAAAAACATGACTTTACTCAATTTACTGCTAAATGTAATGATATTTTCTCTCCTAAATGTTTCTGCTTTCTGTTGTGAGCTTCTCATTGAACAAAGGGGTTATTTATCATAACTTCTTGCATATAATCTGAAGCACTTTTAAGTGAATAAGTTTTTCATTTTAACACTGTACATCACACATCTATTCATGTCACATAGAATGTCTTAAAACAATTTAAAAAGGTGGAGCTTCTGGTAAAGAACTCACCTGCCAATGCAGTAGACATAAGATACCTGGGTTTGATCCCTGAGTTGGAAAGATCCATTAGAGAAGGAAGTGGCAACCCACTCAAGTATTCTTGCCTGGAATAATCCTATGGACAGAGGAGTGTGGAGGGCTACAGTCCATAGGGTCGCAAAGAGTCAAACATGACTGAAGCAACTTAACACATAGCACACATATTCTGTTGATTTACTTATAGACCTTTTAAGCAGTCCAGACTTTTACATACAACTTAAATAAGTTTCTGGAGAATGAAATAGCAACCCACTCCAGTACTCTTGCCTGGAAAATCCCATGGACAGATAAGCCTGGTAGGTTACAGTCCATGGGGTTGCAAAGAGTCGGACATGACTGAGCAGCTAAACTTTTTTAAATAAGTTTATCTGCATTGTGTCCATAATTCAATGTAAACAATCGAGTTTTTAGAATATAAAAACAAACATGTTTTTATTGTGTCTCATGTTTTATTGTCCCACAGAATGAAATATTTTTTGCTTTAGCTATAATATTAATGACATGTTGCTTTTTCCTTGTCGGTGTTTCCTTCAACCATTCATAAAAGTCTACGTTGATATAAATTTTCTTAGTACAGACAGTTAAGACCTTAATTTATGTCTGATTTTTTTAAACTTGATTTTGAATGTAAGAATTCAGATTCTGAAAGCAGAAGCAGTTATTTTTCTTCCTCATTTCAAGTATTTTATTTTTATATATAATGTTTATCTGAAGAATTTATGCTTAAACAAATTCTGATTATTACATAATAAGGCATTAATGATTGAACTTAGCTCCTAGATGCTAAGTGCTGTATTAATAAATTTTTAGACTTAATCATTTACACAGAGTTCTCTGTCTCATTTAAATCCATTGTTACTAATTTTTTTGGCAATCTAGTAAATTGCTTAAAAGTTAACCCTTAATGACTTTGCAATACAGAATTATCAAATATTTTGCCCTCTTCTCTCATTAGTCAAAACAACATGAATAACGAAATAAACCAAGTAGAATAGGATTATAAACAAATGTATAAAATAACTATGAGTCCATACTGATAAATAAATGACTGCATTAATTTAAAAATGGAGGAGAATAAACAAATCTCCCATGAAGAATTTCAAGTAATTCGTGTAGATACTTTATCCTCAAGAAAAGGAATAATAACTCACCAATTCTTAAGTGTAAGTTTTTCATAGTGGAAGAGGAAGGAGAGGAGGAGGAGAAGTGGAGGAAAAGGAAGAAGGAAAAGCAGCAGCATCACTTGCTGCTACACTTGGCTCTTATCATGTCTTACACAAAAATCAATTTGAGATGAACCATTAGGCCTAAACTTAAAATCAGTAAGACAATAAAATAAAACAAGGAGTATTATATTCACAATTTTTAATTAGACTAGATTTCTTAAGGGGACAGAGAATGTATGAACTATGAGATGAAACATTGTTAATTGGAATTTATAAAAATTCCAAACATCTGTGCTCTTCGAAAAGCATAATCAATAAGTATCTGGTAGAAAATATTTGTAACGTCCGAGGTCAGGGGCGGCGGCCAGGAGCAACCCCACCTCCAAGGAGCGGGTGCAGGAGGGCCTAGAGGAGCTATTCCACGTTCAAGGTCAGAAGGAAAGGAGCAGAAACTGCGCTTTGCTGGAGCAGCCATGAAGAGATACCCCACTTCCAAGGTACGAGAAACCCAAGTAAGACAGTAGGTGTTGCAAGAGGGCATCAGAGGGCAGACACACTGAAACCATACTCACAGAAAACTAGTCAATCTAATCACACTAGGACCACAGCCTTGTCCAACTCAATGAAACTAAGCCATGCCCGAGGAGCCACCCAAGATGGGCGGGTCATGGTGAAGAGGTCTGACAGAATGTGGTCCACTGGAGAAGGGAATGGCAAACCACTTCAGTATTCTTGCCTTGAGAACCCCATGAACAGTATGAAAAGGCAAAATGATAGGATACTGAAAGAGGAACTCCCCAGGTCAGTAGGGGCCCAATATGCTACTGGAGATCAGTAGAGAAATAACTCCAGAAAGAATGAAGGATGGAGCCAAAGTAAAAACAATACCCAGTTGTGGATGTGACCGATGATTGAAGCAAGTTTCGATGCTGTAAAGAGCAATACTGTATAGGAACCTGGAATGTCAGGTCCATGAATCAAGGCAAATTGGAAGTGGTCAAACAGGAGATGGCAAGAGTGAACGTCCGCATTCTAGGAATCAGCGAACTAAAATGGACTGAAATGGGTGAATTTAACTCAGATGACCATTATATCTACTACTGAGGGCAGGAATCCCTCAGAAGAAATGGAGTAGCCATCATGGTCAACAAAAGAGTCTGAAATGCAGTACTTGGATGCAATCTCAAAAACGACAGAATGATCTCTGTTCGTTTCCAAGGCAAACCATTCAGTATCACAGTAATCCAAGTCTATGCCCCAACCAGTAATGCTGAAGAAGCTGAAGTTGAATGATTCTATGAAAACCTACAAGACCTTTTAGAACTAACACCAAAAAAAGATGTCCTTTTCATTATAGGGGACTGGAATGCAAAAGTAGGAAGTCAAGAAACACCTGAAGTAACAGGCAAATTTGGCCTTGCAATACAGAATGAAGCAGGGCAAAGACTAATAGAGTTTTGCCAAGAAAATGCACTGATCATAGCAAACACCCTCTTCCAACAACACAAGAGAAGGCTCTACACATGGACATCACCAGATGGTCAACACCGAAATCAGACTGATTATATTCTTTGCAGCCAAAGATGGAGAAGCTCTATACAGTGAGCAAAAACAAGACCAGGAGCTGACTGTGTCTCAGACCATGAACTCCTTATTGCCAAATTCAGACTGAAATTGAAGAAAGTAGGGAAAACCACTAGACCATTCAGGTATGACCTAAATCAAATCCCTTATGATTACACAGTGGAAGTGAGAAATAGATTTAAGGGACTAGATCTGATAGATAGAGTGCCTGATGAACTATGGACTGAGGTTCATGACATTGTACAGGAGACGGGGATCAAGACCATCCTCATGGAAAAGAAATGCAAAAAAGCAAAATGGCTGTCTGGGGAGGCCTTACAAATAGCTGTGAAAAGAAGAGAAGCAAAAAGCAAAGGAGAAAAGGAAAGATATAAGCATCTGAATGCAGAATTCCAAAGAATAGCAAGGAGATATAAGAAAGCCTTGTTCCACGATCAATGCAAAGAAATAGAGGAAAAGAACAGAATGGGAAAGACTAGAGATCTCTTCAAGAAAATTAGAGATACCAATGGAACATTTCCTGCAAAGATGGGCTTGATAAAGGACAGAAATGGTATGGACCTAACAGAAGCAGAAGATATTAAGAAGAGGTGGCAAGAATACACAGAACTGTACAAAAAAGATCTTCACAACCCAGATAATCACGATGGTGTGATCACTCACCTAGAGCAAGATATCCTGGAATGTGAAGTCAAGTGGGCCTTAGAAAGCATCACTACGAACAAAGCTAGTGGCGTTGATGGAATTCCAGTTGAGCTATTTCAAATCCTGAAAGATGATGCTGTGAAAGTGCTGCACTCAGTATGCCAGCAAATTTGGAAAAACTCAGCAGTGGCCACAGGACTGGAAAAGGTCAGTTTTCATTCCAATCCCAAAGAAAGGTAATGCCAAAGAATGCTCAAACTACTATACAATTGCACTCATATCACACACTAGTAAAGTCATGCTCAAAATTCTCCAAGCCAGGCTTTAGCAATACGTGAACCAAGAACTTCCAAATGCTCAAGCTGGTTTTAAAAAAGGTAGAGGAAAAAAAAAAAAAAAAGGAACCAGAGACCAAATTTCCAACATCCTCTGGATCATGGAAAAAGCAAGAGAGTTCCAGAAAAACATCAATTTCTGCTTTATTGACTATGCCAAAACCTTTGACTGTATGGATCACAATAAACTGTGGAAAATTCTGAGAGAGACGGGAATGCCAGACCACCTGACCTGCCTCTTGAGAAACCTATATGCAGGTGAGGAAGCAACAGTTAGAACTGGACATGGAACAACAGACTGGTTCCAATAGGAAAGGGAGTATGTCAAGGCTGTATATTGTCACCCTGCTTATTTAACTTCTATGCAGATTACATCATGAGAAATGCTGGGCTGGAAGAGGCACAAGCTGGAATCAAGATTGCTGGGAGAAATATCAGTAACTTCAGATATGCAGATGACACCACCCTTATGTCAGAAAGTGAAGAGGAACTAAAAAGCCTCTTGATGAAGGTGAAAGAGGAGAGTGAAAAAGTTGGCTTAAAACTCAACATTCAGAAAACAAAGATCATGGCATCTGCTCCCATCACTTCATGGTAAATAGATGGGGAAACAGTGGAAGCAGTGTCAGACCTTATTTTTTGGGGCTCCAAAATCACTGCTGCTGCTGCTGCTAAGTCACTTCAGTCGTGTCTGTCTCTGTGTGATCCCACAGACGGCAGCCACCAGGCTCTCCCATCCCTGGGATTCTCCAGGCAAGAACACTGGAGTGGGTTGCCATTTCCTTCTGCAATGCATTAAAGTGAAAGGAAAGTCGCTCAATCGTGTCCGACTCTTAGCGACCCCATGGACTGCAGCCTACCAGGCTCCTCCATCCATTGAATTTTTCAAGCAAAGTACTGGAGTGGGGTGATGATAATTGCAACCATGCAATTAAAAGACGCTTACTCCTTGGAAGAAAAGTTATGACCAACCTAGATAGCATATTCAAAAGTGGAGACATTACTTTGCCAACAAAGGTCCATCTAGTCAAGGCTATGGTTTTTTCAGTGGTCATGTATGGATGTGAGAGCTGGACTGTGAAGAAAGATGAGCACCAAAGAATTCATGCTTTTGAACTGTGGTGTTGGAGAAGACCCTTGAGAGTCCCTTGGATTGCAAGGAGATCATTCTGAAGGAGATCAGCCCTGGGATTACTTTGGAAGGAATGATGCTAAAGCTGAAACTCCAGTACTTTGGCCACCTCATGTGAAGAGTTGACTCATTGGAAAAGACTGATGCTGGGAGGGATTGGGGGCAGGAGGAGAAGGGGACGACAGAGGATGAGATGGCTGGATGGCATCACTGACTCGATGGATCTGTGTCTGAGTGAACTCTGGGAGTTGGTGATGGACAAGGAGGCCTGGCCTGCTGCAATTCATGGGGTCGCAAAGAGTTGGACATGACTGAGTGACTGAACTGAACTGAACTGAACTGGTACCTCAGCTGGTAAAAATCTACCTGCCATGAAGGAGACCCCAGTTTGATTCCTGGGTCAGGAAGATCCCCTGGAGAAGGGATAGGCTATCCACTCTAGTATTCATGGGCTTCCCTGGTGTTTCAGTCAGTAAAGAATCCACCTGCAATGTGAGAGTCCTGGGTTTCATCCCTAGATTGGGAAGATGCCCTAGAAGAGAGATGGCAACCCACCCCAATATTCTTTCCTGGAGAATCCCCATGGACAGAGGAGCCTAGTGGGCTACATCCATAGGGTTGCAGAGTCGGACACAACTGAGCAAGGAAGCACATACACACACTGTACATGATATGGACAGAGAGATCTCTACATACTGTATATGAAATAACTACATGACAGTTATTGGTAACAATATTTTGCTGAATATTTTGTGTTAAAAATATAGTCTTTCATTAAAAAATAAAAAGTATTTTCCTTTTAGTACTAATGGCACAGAGTTGAATAAGACTCCATGTTTTCAATTAGTCACTAAAACTACAGCATAAGTTGTAATTGAGTTGTCTCTCTCTCTCTAGCCTGAAAATCAGAAGCTCAGCATCAAAATTCAATAGACATTCATACTTCTTTGAAATGAAGAACCAAATAAATTTCTTTTTACAATCTGATGCTATCTCTATTTCTGTTGACATCAGAAGTTTAAAAAAAAAAAATGTAAGTTGAGTTGCTTCCCCAAAATCACAAACAACTACAGGCATAAACTTAGTATTTCAATTTGTCATGCAATAGCAGAGAAAGAATCCCTATTAGCATAAATATTCTTTTGTTTTTCATGTATGGACAATTTTTGCTAACATAAGTCCTGATATAGACTTAAATATTCATGAGCAAAATTAATAATAGTCAAAACCTCAAATTTTGTATTATAACTATATTAATGGATTTCCATTGCTGTAGTTAACAACAGTAATTACTTTCCATTGTTTAGGACCCATAAAACCATGTTTCTGTATTCCTGTTCATGGTCTGATAGGGGTAGACTTATTTGTGTCTTTTCATTAAACCCTTTCTAATGAAACTTTAATTATAATAACTTGTATCTATTCAGTAATTGTTATATACTTTATTGAACATGATTTCTCTTTTTCTTAAAACAGTGCATGTTTTATAAGATGATATCTATGACAAAGGAAAATGACTGGGAAGTAGTATTTGGTCTGTGGATTTTAGCAAGACAGAGAGAAAAAGAAAAAAAGAGGAGAAACTCAACTCACATGATGTAACGATTAAGTCATCCCAAAATAGATTTTATTAAAGATAGAATCCTACTGTCTGCACTGTATGCTATTCAGTGGAACTCACAGCCATTTAACTTCTTAAAACCAGTGTATTGAAAGGTTGAACAATAAATGAAGGATTAGCAATTTCTAGAAATCAAATTTAAATTAAATCATTGATTTGAACTTGAGTTGACCTTTGACAGTCTCTTAGAAAACTTAGAATAAAGTCATTTGAAAGAAGAACTTCAAAGAAATAAAAATAAACTTTCTCAGCTCAGTCAGTTCAGTTCAGTCACTCAGTCATGCCCGACTCTTTGCGACCCCATGAATTGCAGCACGCCAGGCCTCCCTGTCCATCACCAACTCCCGGAGTTCACCCAAACTCATGTGCATTGAGTCGGTGATGCTATCCAGCCATCTCATCCTCTGTCATCCCCTTCTCCTCCTGCTCCTGACCCTTCCCAGCATCAGGGTCTTTTACAATGAGTCAACTCTTCGCATAAGGTGGCCAAAGTATTGGAGTTTCAGCTTCAACATCAGTCCTTCCAAAGAACACCCCGGACTGATCTCCTTTAGGATGGACTGGTTGGATCTCCTTGCAGAGTCTTCTCCACCACCACAGTTCAAAAGCATGAATTCTTTGGTGCTCAGCTTTCTTCACAGTCCAGCTCTCACATCCATACATGACCACTGGAAAAACCATAGCCTTGACTAGACAGACCTTTGTTGGTAAAGTAATGTCTTTGTTTTTGAATGTGGTATCTAGGTTGGTCATAACTTTCCTTCCAAGGAGTAAGCATCTTTTAATTTCATGGCTGCAATCACCATCTGCAGTGATTTTGGAGCCCAAAAAAATAAAGTCTGACACTGCTTCCACATCTATTTCCCATGAAGTGATGGGACCGGATGCCATGATCTTTGTTTTCTTAATGTTGAGCTTTAAGCCAACTTTTTCACTCTCCTCTTTCACTTTCATCAAGAGGTTTTTTAGTTCCTCTTCACGTTCTGACATAAGGGTGATATCATCTGCATATCTCAGGTTATTGATATTTCTCCTGGCAATTTTGATTCCAGCTTGTGCTTTTCCAGCCCAGCATTTCTCATGATGTACTCTGCATATAAGTTCAATAAGCAGGGTGGCAATACCCAGCCTTGACGTACTCCTTTTCCTATTTGGAACCAGTCTGTTGGTCCATGTCCAGTTCTAACTGTTATTTCCTGACCTGCATATACGTTTCTCAAGAGGCAGGTCAGGTGGTCTGGTATTCCCATCTATCTCAGAATTTTCCACAGTTTATTGTGATCCACACAGTCAAAGGCTTTGGCATAGTCAATAAGGCAGAAATAGATGTTTTTCTGAAACTCTCTTGCTTTTTCGATGATCCAGTGGATGTTGGCAATTTGATCTGTGGTTCCTCTGCCTTTCCTAAAACCAGCTTGAACATCTGGAAGTTCACAGTTCACATATTGCTGAAGCCTGGCTTGGAGAATTTTGAGCATGACTTTACTAACGTGTGAGATGAGTGCAATTGTGCAGTAATTTGAGCATTCTTTGGCATTGCCTTTCTTTGGGAATGGAGTGAAAACTGACCTTTTCCAGTCCTGTGGCCACTGCTGAGTTTTCCAAATTTGCTGGCTTATTGCATAACAATAGGCATTTACTTACTAAAGAATTACTTTGATAGAAAGATATTTTTGCACGAAGAAAAAAACTTATCTGTTTAAGAAATAAAATAGCGATAATTTGAATTTGATAAAAGTGTTTTTTCTAGGGCAGTCTCATAACTCTGCCTGTGTAAGATTGCTTTTAATTATTTTTCATCCCTAACTTTGGTAATTTGATTTTCTTTATGAACTTTTCAAACACAGTTATATTAAGAGCCATATTTTAAAACAATCAGAATAATTACTTTTGTTTTATTTAAGAAATACCAAGTGGAAAAGTTATAATGCCTCTTGACTGTTTTAGTCATATCAATATTAAACTTCTAATACAAGTTCTCTTTAATAATGAAAGAAAGTAAACCACCTAAATTAGACCACAAGTTTTTTAAGATGAATCTAAATTACAGTACTCTTAATTCTTTTAAATATGTTCATATTAAGTATGTTTTCATTAGTTCAGAATGTGTCACAGCTATATCTAATACTCTGTTAAAAAGAAATCCAAATGCCAGAAAAAAACAAAGGACAATTTGCCCTGTTCTTTTATAAACCTAGTTAAGGCACATTTTCAAGTCAAATAATAATGACTATAATAAGCATATGTAATTATTATAAAGGAGTATAAACCAGATTTTTAATACCACAGAGGTTTTCATTTCTTGCCATAGAAAATTTGTTACTTACTATGATAAATCTCCAATTAAAATATGAAATTCAGATAATGGATCTCTGATGGAGTAAAGACAAGAATCAGGGCTTAATTATCTAGAGATCATGTATCTGAATAAGAAAACTTTTAATATGTCTTGATAGAGAACTATTCTTAAATAAAATAATAGCCAGATATTAGAATTTTCTATTATAACTATTTAATGGCTATGCAAAATAATGACTTTCCATGTAATAGGCCATAAAACCAATTTTTAATATTCCTCTTCATGATCTAACAAAGACAGATTTATTTGTCTTTTGTTGAATCTTTAATATATATGTGAGAGAAATCTGTATGCATGTCAAGAAGCAATAGTTAGAACCAGATATGGAACAGAGTGGTACCAAATTGGGAAAGGAGTACATCAAACCTGTATATTGTCACCTTGCTTATTTAACTTATATGCAGAGTACATCATGAGAAATGCTGGGCTGGAAGAAGCACAAGCTGGAATCAAGATTGCCTTGAAAAATATCAGTGACCTCAGATAAGCAGATGACACCACCCTTATGGCAGAAAGCAAAGAACTGAAGAGCCTCTTGATAAAAGTGAAAGAGTAGAGTGAAAAAGCTGACTTAGCACTCAGCATTCAAAAATGAAGATCATTGCGTCCTGTCCCATCACTTCATGGCAAATAGATGGGGAAACAATGGAAACCATGACAGACTTGATTTTCTTAGGCTCCAAAATCATTGCAAATGGTGATTGCAACCATGAAATTAAAAGACACTTGCTCCTTGGAAGAAAAGCTATGACCAACCTAGACAGCACATTCAAAAGCAGAGACATTACTTTTCCAACAAAGGTCCATATAGTCAAAGCTAGGGTTTTTCCATTAGTCATGTATGGATATGAGAGTTGGATCATAAAGAAAGCTCAGTGCCAAAAAATCGATGCTTTGATCTGTGGTGTTGGAGAAGACTCTTGAGAGTCCCTTGGACTGCAGGGAGATCAAACCAGTCAGTCCTAAAGGAAATCAGTTCTGAATAATCTTTGAAAAGACTGATGCTGAAGCTGAAGTTCCAATACTTTGGCCACCTGATGCAAAGAACTGACTCATTGGAAAAGACCCTGATTCAGGCAAGTTAGAAGGCAGGAGGAGAAGGGGATGACAGAGGATGAGATGGTTGGATGACATCACTGACTCAATGGACGTGGGTTTGAGCAAGGTCCGGAAGTTGGTGATGGACAGGGAAGCCTGGCGTGCTGCACTCCATGGGGTCACAAAGAGTCAGACATGACTGAGGGACTGAACTGAACTGAACACACATATATGGAGACAATTATATATATAACATACATTATTATAAAATGAATAAAAAGCAGTTACAAACAGGCAAAATATTATTCTAACTATCTTAGTTATCACTTTAAATATATCAATAGGTTTAGCACACCAGGGCAATTGGTATTGAGAAAAATAAGCAACTCTTGATGTATATTGTTTATAAGGAACAGACTCTAAGTATAATGACACAGGTTAAAAGTTACATGATAATCAAAAGAAAGCTGAAAGAGCAGTATTAATTTCATTCAAAGCAAAGTCTAAACAAAGAAGATTATCAGGGACAAAGAGATCCATTATATAATGAGAAAGAGTTAACTCTCCCAGAAACTAAAAACTTCCAATATATATATACACTTAACAATACACAGAGCTTCAAAATATGAGGAAGAAACTGATACAACTTTAAGAGAGATATGTACTCTTAAATCTATAAGCTGCATCTATTAAATTTTTACTAACAAAGTGAAAATAGTTCCTAATATATAAAAATACAATTATACTTTTACAAATCAACCAATACCTGTTAGTTGTTTACCATTAATATTATATACAGGCATACCTCAATTTGGGTTCCAAAGATGTTGCATTTTTTACAGATTTAAGGTTTATGGCAATCCTGCATTGTCAGATGATGGTTAGCATTTTTTAACAATTACATATTTTTAAATTAAGGTATGTATATTGTTTTTTAGACGTAATGCCATTGTACACTTAATAGGCTAAATGTAACTTGCACTTGGAAGCCAAAATAATGTGTTTCTCTTTATGGCAATATTTGCTTTATTGTGGTGGTCTGGAAATGAATCCACAGTATCTCTGAGATACACTTGTAAGATATTTAAACCATGTAACAATATAGATTTGCCTTTTTATCCTTAATATCTAACAATGTCATTAGTAACAGACTTAGCACTTACTAAAATGAAACATTGTAACATCAGTTAATTCCACCTTCCTTAAAATTTTTGATATCAGGATTAGTTCGTATTTCTAAAACTATGGTAAACCCAAATAACTTTTGGTAAATGGATATAATTTATCTATATCTATATAGATATATCTATATATATAGATATAGGTAAAATATCTATTAATATATCTATATCTATATAGATATAGATAATATATCTATATCAACCACTGCTGAGTTTTCCAAATTTGCTGGCATATTGAATGCAGCACTTTCACAGCATCATCTTTCAGGATTTGAAATAGCTCAACTGGAATGCCATCACCTCCACTAGCTTTGTTCGTAGTGATGCTTTCTAAGGCCCACTTGACTTCACATTCCAGGATGTCTGGCTCTAGGTGAGTGATCACACCATCGTGATTATCTGGGTCATGAAGCTCTTTTCTGTACAGTTCTTCTGTGTATTCTTGCCACCTCTTCTTAATATCTTCTGCTTCTGTTAGGTCCATACAATTTCTGTCCTTTATCGAGCCCATCTTTGCATGAAATGTTCCCTTGGTATCTCTAATTTTCTTGAAGAGATCTCTAGTCTTTCCCATTCTGTTCTTTTCCTCTATTTCTTTGCATTGATTGTTTGAGGAAGGTTTTCTGATCTCTCCTTGCTATTCTTTGGAACTCTGCATTCAGATGCTTATATCTTTCCTTTTCTCCTTTGCTTTTTGCTTCTCTTCTTTTCACAGCTATTTGTAAGGCCTCCCCAGACAGCCATTTTGCTTTTTTGCATTTCTTTTCCATGAGGATGGTCTTGATCCCTGTCTCCTGTACAATGTCATGAACCTCAGTCCATAGTTCATCAGGCACTCTATCTGTCAGATCCAGGCCCTTAAATCTATTTCTCACTTCCACTGTGTAATCATAAGGGATTTGATTTAGGTCATACCTGAATGGTCTAGTGGTTTTCCCTACTTTCTTCAATTTCAGTCTGAATTTGGTAATAAGGAGTTCATGATCTGAACCACAGTCAGCTCCCGGTCTTGTTTTTGTTGACTGTATAGAGCTTCTCCATCTTTGGCTGCAAAGAATATAATCAATCTGATTTCGGTGTTGACCATCTGGTGATGTCCATGTGTAGAGCCTTCTCTTGTGTTGTTGGAAGAGGGTGTTTGCTATGATCAGTGCATTTTCTTGACAAAACTCTATTAGTCTTTGCCTTGCTTCATTCCATATTCCAAGGCTAAATTTGCCTGTTACTCCAGGTGTTCTTGACTTCCCACTTTTGCATTCCAGTCCCCTATAATGAAAAGGACATCTTTTTTGGGTGTTCATAGGTCTTGTAGGTCTTCATAAAACTGTTCAACTTCAGCTTCTTCAGCGTTACTGTTTGGGGCACAGACTTGGATTACTGTGATATTGAATGGTTTGCCTTGGAAACGAACAGAGATCATTCTGTTGTTTTGAGATTGCATCCAAGTATTACATTTCAAACTCTTTTGTTGACCATGATGGCTACTCCATTTCTTCTGAGGGATTCCTACCCTCAGTAGTAGATATAATGGTCATTGGAGTTAAATTCACCCATTCCAGTCCATTTTAGTTCACTGATTCCTAGAATGTCAATGTTCACTCTTGCCATCTCATGTTTGACCACTTCCAGTTTGATTGATTCATGGACCTGACGTTCCATGTTCCTATGTACTATTGCTCTTTACAGCATCGGACCTTGCTTCTACCACCAGTCACAGCCACAGCTGGGTATTCTTTTTGCTTTGGCTCCATCCCTTCATTCTTTCTGAAGTTATTTCTCCACTGATCTCCAGTAGCATATTGGGCCCCTACTGACCTGGGGAGTTCCTCTTTCAGTATCCTATCATTTTGCCTTTTCATACTGTTCATGGGGTTCTCAAGGCAAGAATACTGAAGTGGTTTGCCATTCCCTTCTCCAGTGGACCACATTCTGTCAGACCTCTCCACCATGACCCGCCCATCTTGGGTGGCCCCTCGGGCATGGCTTAGTATCATTGAGTTAGACAAGGCTGTGGTCCTAGTGTGATTAGATTGACTAGTTTTCTGTGAGTACGGTTTCAATGTGTCTGCCCTCTGATGCTCTCTTGCAACACCTACTGTCTTACTTGGGTTTCTCTTCCCTTGGATGTGGGGTATCTCTTCATGGCTGCTCCAGCAAAGTGCAGCCGCTGCTCCTTACCTTGGACGAGGGGTATCTCCTCACCACCGCCCCTTCTGATCTTGAACGTGGAATAGCTCCTCTAGGCCCTCCTGCGCCCTCGCAGCCACTGCTCCTTGGAGGTTGGGTTGCTCCTCCTGGCCACTGCCCCTGGCCTCGGGCGTGGAGTAGGTCCTCCCAGCCACCAACCCTGGCCTCAGACATGGGGTAAAAATAAAAACAGGTGTACTTAAGGACTAATAGTCATTAAAATTAATAATTTACTGCTTCATCAAGGACTTTTTTGGGGGGGGGGGTTGTGCTGGGTCTTCATTGCTGTGAGGCTACTTCCTAGTTGCAATTCATGAACTTTTATTGCAGTGGCTTCACTTGTTGTGGAGCACAGGCTGTAGGACACACAGGCTTCACTAGTTGTAGCACTGGGATCAGTAGCTGCAGCTCCAAGGCTCTAGAGCACTGGCTCAGTAGTTGTGGTACATGGGCTTAGTTGCTCTGAGGCATGTGGCATCTTCCCAGATCAGGGATTGAACTCATGTCTCCTGCATTGGCAAGCAGATTCCTTACCACTGAGCCACCAAGGAAGACCAAGGATACTTTTTATGTGCTTTAATTTTTATCTAACTGAACATATGGAGGTGAAAATACTATAACTTCAAATACAGTTTGACGCCAATGCCTTGATTGTATTAAAACACAGTTTATATGCTACTGCCTTTGCACCCTTAGTTCAAATGCCAACAAAGATACAAAGGCAAAGTCAATCTGGTAGGCAGAATAATATCACTCAAAGATATCTCTTGTCCTAATCATAGGACTAGATGGATCCTTGTTGGCAGAGTAATGTTTCTGCTTTTTAATATGCTATCTAGGTTGGTCATAACTTTCCTTCCAAGGAGTAAGCGTCTTTTAATTTCATGGCTGCAGTCACCATCTGCAGTGATTTTGGAGCCCCCCAAAATAAAGTCTGACACTGTTTCCACTGTTTCCCCATCTATTTACGATAAAGTGACAAGACTGGGTGCCATGATCTTCGTTTTCCGAATGTTGAACTTTAAGCCAACATTTTCACTCTCCTCTTTCACCTTCATCAAGAGACTCTTTAGTTCTTCTTCACTTTCTGCCATAAGGGTGGTGTCATCTGCATATCTGAGGTTATTGATATTTCTCCCAGCAATCTTGATTCCAACTTGTGCTTCCTCCAGCCCAACGTTTCTCATGATGTACTCTGCATATAAGTTCAATAAGCAGGGTGGCAATATACAGCCTTGACATACTCCTTTTCCTATTTGGAACCAGTCTGTTGTTCCATGTACAGTTCTAACTGTTGCTTCCTGACCTGCATATAGGTTTTTCAAGAGGCAGGTCAGGTGGTCTGGTATTCCCATCTCTTTCAGAATTTCTCCCAGTTTATTGTGATCCACACAGTCAAAGGCTTTGGCATAGTCAATAAAGAAGATGTTTTTCTGGAACTCTCTTGCTTTTTGATGATCCAGCAGATGTTGGCAATTTGATCTATGATTCCTCTGCCTTTCCTAAAACCAGCTTGAACATCTGGAAGTTCACGTATTGCTGAAGCCTGGCTTGGAGAATTTTGAGCATTACTTTACTAGCATGTGAGATGAATGCAATTGTGCAGTAGTTTGAGCATTCTTTGTCATTGCCTTTATTTGGGATTGGAATGAAAACTGACCTTTTCCAGTCCTGTGGCCACTGCTGAGTATTCCAAATTTTCTGGCATATTGAGTGCAGCACTTTCACAGCATCATCTTTCAGGATTTGAAATAGCTCAACTGGAATTCCATCACGTCCATTAGCTTTGTTTGTAGTGATGCTTCCTAAGGTCCACCTGACATCACATTCCAGGATGTCCCCTCTAGGTGAGTGTGAATGATCACACCCTCATGATTATCTGGGTCGTGAAGATCTTTTTTGTACAATTCTTCTGTGTATTCTTGCCACCTCTTCTTAATATTTTCTGCTTCTGTTAGGTCCATACCATTTGTGTCCTTTTTGAACCCATCTTTGCAGGAAATGTTCCCTTGGTATCTCCAATTTTCTTAAAGAGATCTCTAGTCTTTCCCATTCTGTTGTTTTCCTCTATTTCTTTACATTGATCACTGAAGAAGGCTTTCTTATCTCTCCTTGCTATTCTTTGGAACTCTGCATTCAAATGGTTCCATCTAGTCAAAGCTCTGGTTTTTCTAGTAGTCGTGTATGGATGTGAGAGTTGGACTATAAATAAAGTTGAGCGCTGAAGAATTGGTGCATTTAAACTATGGTGTTGGAGAAGACTCTTGAGAGTCCCTTGGACTGCAAGGAGATCCAACCAGGCCATTCTAAAAGAGACCAGTCCTGGGTGTTCATTGGAAGGACTGATGTTGAAGCTGAAACTCCAATACTTTTGCCACCTGATGTGAAGAGCTGACTCATTGGAAAAGACCCTGATGCTGGCAAAGATTGGGGGCAGGAGGAGAAGGGAACAGAGGATGAGATGGTTGGATGGCATCACTGACACAATGGGTATCGGTTTGGGTGGACTCCGGGAATTAGTGATGGACGAGGAGACCTGGCATGCTGCTGTTCATGGGGTCACAAAGAATCAGACATGACTGAGTGACTGAACTGAACTCAACTCAATCATAGGACATGTCAATATCAAAATATTCTAATACCCAGAACCTGTGAACACGTGGCTTATATAACAGGGACTTTGCAGATGTCATTAAGTTACTGACCTTGAGTTTAGGAGATTATTGTGTTGTTTATTTGACCCAATATAGTCACCTGATCCCTTAAAAGTGGGAACTTTACCCAGGTACAATGAAAGAGAGAAAGGGGGTGGGGACAGAAATTTGCATTGTGAGAGACATTTAACTCACTGTCACTGAATTGAAGATATAGAGAGCCATGGGCCAAGAAATGTGCATAATTTTTGGAAACTGAAAATGGTCCTTATTGACAACCAGCAAGAAAATGAAACCTCAGTCCTACAGCTGCCTAGAATTAATCTTCCAACCACCTGAGTTAATAAGCAAACAGGTTTTCTCATAGACCACCCAGAAAGAATAATAGCCATGCCGATGTTTTTCACTTCAATCTGGTGAGGCCTGTGTTAAGACTTGTGATCTATAGCACTGTTAATTTGCTTTCTTTTTAAGATGCACGGTTTGTGGTAATTTGTAATGCTGATGCTGACAAGGGCTCAGTCATGTCTGACCCCTTGCCACCTCATGGACTATAACATGCCAGACTCTTCTGTCCATGGGGGTTTTCTAGGCATGAATACTGGAGTTGGTTGCCATTTCCTTCTCCAGAGAATCTTTGAAACTCAGGGATTGAACCTGGGTCTCTTGCTTCTGCTGCACTGGCAGGCATATTCTTTACCACTAGCACCACCTGGGAAGCCCTTAAAAAAATGATATGATTATTATAAAAATCAGAACTCACTGTCCCCTGCAAAGCGTCTCAGGAACCTCAAAGGGTTCAAGAGTTCACAAATTGAGAAATGATCTTCTAGACCTACAGATATCATTTCTTAGTAGAATTAGATTGTAGCCAAATTGTTTGTAATGCTAAGTTTCTAATTTTTGTCTTTTTGATAGTGACATCTTTCTTTGTAACAACAGAGCTTTGTATTATGAAAAAGTCATATTTTTTCCATGTCTGTTACTTCAGATATAGTAAATAAAAATAAAAAACAACAAAAGTAGTTTAAACTGAAAAATTTGCTCCCCACTAGACCCTATACAAATCTAAGAGAACTTAAATCCTCCTGCCTTGTGTTCCTCACATACTATTCAGTTACTAAACATTCCAGCATTTACTAATGAAGAGCTACCATAGAGACAAGAACATACTTTACAGTTCTAGGAAAGTGTACTTGACTTCAGATGCCTAAGCCTTTGGAGAAAAATCAGTTATACCAACAAATTATAAACCACTTGACTTTAATTACTTAATTTTTTGCAGTAGCATATAGATATATTATTTGAAAAGTTCAAACAACAGTTTTAAGAGGACATTCAATATAGGGCAATACAAATTAAATAAGCAAAGAATGTATTTTTTATTAGGGAAATAATTTACTCCAACTTACATAGATTTTATATTCATATATATGGGGATATTAGAAAAGTATAAGATGAGAAAACCACAGTAAATAAGTTGTTATGATTTTACTAGTGATTTTCTTAAAAATTACATACTGAATATATTAAAAATAAATGTAAAATTAGGTAAAATATTTAACATTGAACCAGAAATATATGTTCCTTAAATGAAAACCAACAGCCTTGCTCAGTTCTTTTATAAGTAAAACATAAATATCATACAGACATAAAATAGTAATGAATTTTTTTTATATATAAAAATCTCTAAGTTGCTAAAGGGCAATAGGTCTGTCTGTCAAGCTAATGACAAGCTAGAAGCTGTTTTGGAACTTCATTCTTGTTCTACATAACAACCTTTTAGGTCTTTGCTGAGTCAGCTGTTTTCTACTGTGTAGTTTTTCAATTTAAGTATCCCATTTCAGGAATCCCTTTCCTAATCACCTTTAACCCTTGAGCAGTGTTCATCTGTGCAAAGCCCTAATTTATTTTATTAAACTGTTTGTTTATCCTCAGGATCCCCACTTTGATAAGAGCTACCTTGTCTGCCTTTTTCAACATTATATCCCAAGTGCTTAGAATAGTCCCAGGCAGGTAAGAAATACTACACAAACGTTTAGTAGAAGAAATAATAGGTAGGCAATTCTCAGTTCACTTTGAAAAACCAGGGCCAAATTTCATGTGTTTCTGGTCTAGGTTTATAGCTGTGTTAGGGATGCTTGCAATAGCAGCCTAAGAAATCTGCTGCAGACAATCAGAAATAGTATTTATTCCAGTAGGAGCAGGATGGCATTAGAAACTTCAAGACATATTCTGGAAATAGAATGAAATCTGTGTATGAAAAGGTCATGTGTTTGCTTAACAGATAGTGTAAGTCAGGCCCTAACACATGAAAAAAAGCATAGTCAGGGTGTCACAAGGGGGTCTTTCTATGCTGCCACAGAAATCTGCACAGTATCACCTTGGGCCTGCAGGATTACACGATTATCAGACTACACCTTGAGCAGACATATTTGAAGCACAAACAGGTCAATTTAAACTCAGAGTTAATATGCTTGCAGGAGAAGAAGCAGGGGAAATTTCAATTTGTTTTTTCCTGCCATGTTCCCAGAATCTCACTAGGCAATTAGTTCTCACACCATCTTGTGAAACAAAATTAAATCACTATTTTACAGATGAGGCCACTGTAAGTCATTCACTAATTTCCCTAAGGTTATAGTTAGAAAATTAAAAATTAGAGTATGAACTTAGAATTTTTTAGGTACATAGTCTATTGTTTCTACTACAGTATATTGACAATAAATTTTCTTAAGATTTAAGACTTAGTGAAGAAAAAAATGTTTAAATATTAGACCATGTATGAGCATTTGTATTATCGTCTTACCTAGCATTGGAGACTCTTGTGACTTTTTTTTTTAAATAATAACTAATTAAATAGAAGTTTTAACACAGTGCAAGTCTGCCTTAACTTAGGGCTTGAAAAGTGAAAGTGAAGCCGCTCAGTTCTGTCCGACTCTTTGTCACCCCATGGACTGTATAGCCTGCCAGGCTCTTCCATCCATGATATTTTCCAGGCAAGAATACTGGAGTGGGTTGCCATTTCCTTCTCCAGGTACTTAGGGCTTAAAAGGTGTTTAACCTGGTGAGAAAATGTTTTTGAATATCAAGAGAAACACAGGCATACTTACAAAGGACTGTTGACAACAAAGAGTAAGGAGGGTCATTAGACCTGAGAATCACACACCAGAGAAGTCACAGTATAAGAAAAGGATACAAAAACACTTAAAAATACCTACATTGCTAATGAATAGAGGCTTTAAAAGTGTGAGGAAAGAGTGAGGAAAAGAGGTCGAGAGAGAGAGAGAGAGAGATGTGCTTTTATTCCTTTCAAAAGTTTCAGCTAAATTGGTTTATCTTTCTTGGGTACAGCACCCTTACGACCATGGATGCTGATAGCTGAGAAGTGTGAGAGTACGACTTGGACCTTATTCATTAGTATAAACTGTTAATGCGGATCTACAGTTAATTTGTCTGCTGAATTTTCTGCTGGTATAAAGAATACACTCCAGCCTTGATCAGTGAGTTTTTTGTTGTTATTTTTAAAGAATGGTTCAGTAAAACATCATAGCTGGAAGCCAGTGATTCTCAAAAAATTGACTCATTGGAAAAGACTCTGATGCTGAGAGGGATTTGGGGCAGGAGGAAAGGGAGATGACAGAGGATGAGATGGCTGGATGGCATTGCCGACTCTATGGACGTGAGTTTGAGTGAAGTCCGGGAGTTGGTGATGGACAGGGAGTCCTGGCGTGCTGTGATTCATGGGGTGGCAAAGAGTCGGACATGACTGAGCTACTGAACTGAACTGAAACATGATTATATTTTGATGCCTAGACAGATGCATATTTTGACACACATGACAGGACAGTAGTCCTTCTTTACTGTGGTTAGCAGGGTCAGGAGACTTGAGACCTGCACTGAGTCCTCCACCTAACACCCTATGAGTGTAAGACCTTGAGAGATGAAATTCATATCTAGGGTCTCAAAGCTGCTTAGGAGACAGCTCACTTCCTGGCCTGGTTTTACTGTCAATAAGCTGCCTCTGCCCAACTCCAGATTTACCTGCCATACCTTTCTCCTATAAACTTGGTTTCCATTCCCATTCCCACCAATTCTAACATTAACTCTGAAAGCCTGAGTGAGCTCTGTACTTTGAGGAAATACAGAGACATTTATGTTAGTCCTAACGCTCATAATTGTCATTCTCTTCTTCAGTATACTGAATTCAGTAATGATTTTCATCTAAACCTTCACACAGTCTCCAATCCATAAACTTCTTTCTGTTGTTATTTGATTATTTCATTTGTGTGTGTGTGTGTGTGTGTTGCTTCCACAACTAGTGTGAATGTTCCTTAAGGGCAGGGCCACATATTACAATCATGTAAAGAAAAACAAAGGAAACAATTATATATGGGTCACTATTTACCCAATGGCTTTTGAGGGCAAGAAAACTTACAGGGTAAAGGCCTTTTAGTGGCTATCAGCTACTTAACAGTAGTTGCCATAGAAAAGATAGTTACTTGTTTGTTGCTTTGCCTTCAATTCAAAGTACAGATGCTTTGTTATTATTTTTGTATGTTATTGCCTTAACTCCTCTATATTTATCACTCCCCTATGTTTGGCTGTGAAAGCTAGAGTTATAAATAATTTGAATCTCACAAATATTAAAATATATTCTAACATTTATCCAGGTCACTCTTTTAAATATATCTTTCTAACTTCCATATGAATACAAGAATGTATATCTGACTGACCTAGAAGACCACTTCAAATCTGAATCAATAAGATTAAATCCTTTGTTTTGCGGAAAACATAAGACTTCTAATGTTCACATTTAAAGCAAACAAGGTTGAAAATTTGTCACATTTTATTTTTTTACATATGGTTTCAGTATTATGTATTCAGATATATTATAATCAGTTGTTTGAGAAAGAATGCAAACATAAGCCTTTTACCAGTCAGTATAAGTGGTTTCTATTGATACTGGATTTACTTGTGTGCCTAATCTTGAACCAATATTGCCAAAAAAGCAAAAAAGTAATTATTACCTGCTGGAAAATTGTACAAGTGTGTGAATTATTCAAATTCAGTGATTGATGAAACAGAGGCAGAATCTGTGCAGTGGACAGAAAGATATTGTCTAGTTTTACTTTCAAATAGTGGAAAGACTCTCCTGGCTAGATATAATTTTTCACTACAATTTAACTTCCTTTCCCCAACCTGCTTATTAAGAGTGGTACTACAAGTGGGAGAGAAATAGAGTTTCAAAAGTTAAAGGGTTGGAGAGATTTCCTGAAAATTTTGTTTTGTGTATAAATTAAGTAGCTATCATTGTCTGAGACTTGGAAAAATATTGAAAAATCTATGAGGAAGAAAACACATAGGAAAGGTATCAATTCAGAGTGTCGTATTAGAAGACTGACTTAATATAAGCATGAAGAAGCTCTGAACTGTGGTGAATTTCACTATGGCATTAAGGACTGGGATGATATATGGGAATGTCTTCTCATGCTTCAAATCTCTGACTATAGAGGGAAGAACATTTCAGAGAACACATTTATGCTCCGTAGACTGAGATAACTAAAGGAGAATGTGTATATATACACACATACACTCACAACAGATATGTGTTGCGTATGTGTGTACACACATAACTATGTAAACTAACAACTAATACAGGTAAAAATCAAATAAGAAAAGCAGTAGAATAAATTTGAGTGAAATAACAAGTAATAATATGTTACAAAGAAACAAACATTTTGAGCTACTTTGCAAGGAACAGCTGTGTTGCATTTTACATTGAAGTAAATACCACTAACAGTAATATAAGAAAGAAAACATCACTAGGAGATCTAAATTATCTCCGAGGTCTTGGGTTTTTATAATTCTAATTTATATGATTCTGCTGATCTACAGAATTTTTTTTTTTTTTTGTAAAGTATATGCTCTCCATAGTTACAAATACTGAATGGGTAAATTTTATCATCTTTAAAATTATTAAAAAGCATTCTAATTTAAAGGAATCTCATCTTCCAATATAAAGGTAACAGCTGGAATTATGGAGCTGAAATATTGTTTAGTTTGTCTCAAAACTGACTGTGTTATGTGCTGAAATAGTAGCTAAGTGGATAATATACTTAAAAAGCTCATATTTGTTTCACAATTATAATTTATTTCCTTGATATTCTTCTGGTTTTCACTTGTATATGAGAAGTGACTCTTAAACATCTAAAAATAACCTCCTCTCTTTCGAGTTAAAATATTTTAACAAGTGCTTTTTAAATTACTAAATATACAATATTAAAAATTAACTCTAATTTGCAAGATTGCTGCTTTAAATACGCTTATGGCCTGAAGTGTTCTCCCCCTTTCATGTGTTGAAATTTGAACCTCCAGTACCTCAAAATGTGACTTTCTTTGGAGATGGGGCCTTAAGGAGGTAACTAAGATAAAATGAGGTCGTAGAGGGGCAGAGTCCTAATTGAGTATGAATGGTGTCATAAGCAGAAGAGATGAGGACAGAAAAGACAAATGCAGGAAGACCACATGAGATCACAGTGAGAAAATGGCCATCTACAAGCAGGGAGAGAATCCTCAGAATAAACCAGATTTGCTTACACCTTGATTTTGGACTCCTAGACTCCAGGATGGTGAGGGTGGAAAAAAAAAAAAAAAAACTAAACTATTATTTAAGCCACTATTTCTACAGTATTTGGTTATGGCACCTTACAAACTCATACAAATATTAGAGACAAAATGTAAGCTTATAAGGCATTGATCTTATCCATTTCTTGTCACCATTCATAACTCCCATCCCTACAAGAAAAATGTTTAAATGTTAAGCATAAGCTTTCACCTGAGAGGGAGAAAACTTGAAGATGTCTCCCTCAAACTTATTGCAGAAAAACAAAATTACAATTTTTCTTGAGCATTTCAGAACTATATATGCACAGGTATATCAACTAAGTTGAAATATAAGGAAAAACAGTCACCTGTAAGAAGAAATGTGGTAAAAGAACTTGTTTATCTGAAAGAGGCCAGCCCTAATACAAGCCAGATAGGAGAATTTGATTACTGATCTTAACCAGTTGCTGAAGGCCAAGTATGTGGTAACAGTATATATCATGGAACCCTTTTAGCCACAGATAGACTTCACACCTGCCCAAAGTCTCATTTTCCTTTTTTCTTCTTTGAACATACAAGCAGGATTGGGAGCGGAGTGACAGAGAGGTTGGAGAAACCCTCTCTTGCGAAGGCTTGAAAGGAACACGGAGAGAAAGACACAATGACAAAGGAGGACAATAATTTCTGCAAGACAGAAAACAAAAGGGATAAGTTCCTATAGTTCCTTGAGAAAGCTTTCATCTTATAGCACAGAGAAAGAGCAAGTCTAGAGTTCAGCCTGCTATCTGATTTGAGAAATGGGAGCTATGAGTCTGGGAAAATAAGTGGCTAAAGTTTGTAGGCAAGAGTGTAATAGAGCTGCATCAAAAAAGGACCACAGAGATCTGCAGAGACTCACAGTAGAGTATTTAGCCTAATATGCATGAGTGCAGGCATGTAAGGAAGTTACCTGGGAGTAAGAAAAGAACCACCTGAAGTGATAAAAGAGAGTATCTGGCTTTTACGTAGAGCTTGGGATTGTGCCTGTTCCTGCCAGATAAATTGGACAACTCACAACTATGAAACATTTGATAGAATATCCACAAGAGTTTTGCCCAAAAAATGGGGAACACTTAACCTCAAACATTTTTCTGTCTGGTACAGACTAACAAATTTTAAAAACAAGACCTGAAAGATCAAACTGTTTCCATGTTACTTATCCATGTCTCAGAACAAATCTCAAATATAAGAATACAAAAATATTCATCACTCACCAAGGTAAAATTTGCAATATGTGGAGCTAATAAAAAATTATCAGGTGTCCAAAGAAGCAGGGAAATATTACCCACAATGAAATGAAAAATCAATTCATCAGCATAATCCCAGACTAAAGCAGATGCTTGAATTACTTCCCAAAAACATTAAAACAGTTATCAAACTGTTTTCAATATGTTAGAATTTTATGGTGATGATGTTACAGGAAAAAAGAATTACTAATTTCAAAAATATCCAGCCATTATTTTTTCAAAGATTTTTTTTTCTTTAATCCCATATCTCTCCTCTTTACTCAGTATTCCAATTACATATACATTAGGCCACCTAATGTTCTCATACATCTCAGCTGATGCTCTAGACATTGCATTTGATGTGTTTTATTTTGTGTTTCATTTTGGATACTTTTTATTGCTATCTTGTCTACATTACTAGCCTTTTCTGCAATATCAGCATCCCATTAATCTCATCCAGTATATATTTTTCAGTTGTTACCTTTAGAAGTTGGATCTCATTCTTTTCTATACATCTTATTAATCTGCTTACATTTTTTAACATATTTAATACAGGTATTAAAAACTTTTAATATCTTTTGGTAATTAATATATCAGACTATTCATACGTATTTGAAAATTAAACAACATCCTTTTGAGTAATGCATGGGGTCAAAGAGGAAGTGACAAAGGAACCTAGAATATATAAGGACTTGAATGAAAGTGAAAACTGTATGCATACCAGAATTTGAGGAAAGCGGCTAAAGTAATGCTCTATGGAAATTTAAGTTATAAATTATCCTCATAAGAAACTATAAAATAAAATACAAAATACCATCCAAAAGAGCAGAATCAAGATACTAATAATAAGATAAGAACATAGTCAATAAAATTGAAAGTGAGAAAATAATGAAAATTATTTTATTATTTTTATATATCAACAAAATGGAAAACCTCTAGTTAGACTGACCAGGGAGGAAAAAAGAGAGTGATAGTGGACACATAAATCACAAATATCAAGACTGAAAGAGGAAACCTTATTACAGATTATAAAGACTTTTCAAATATAATGAGAGAATATGACAAAGAATTAAAAAAAAAAAAACAACTTATATACGTATAGTTAAGAGGGAATAGGTAACATGAGTAATCCTGTATGGATTAAATAAATTGCATAATAAAAATATTTAGAGAAAGAATATTCCTGGCCTAGAAAATTTCTCTAGCAAATTCAACCAAACTTTTAGAAAACTATATCGAGGAGGATATCTGTAGTGATAAAGTAAAACCTCTATAAGTCTGGAGCTCCATAAGTATACAAGAACATTAGCAAACACTGTCTAAATCAATATTTTAAAATTCAGGTAATTAACTAAAGACTTGGAACAATCTGATAAATATTTATGTAGGAAAAATGGCTGATTCTGATGATGAGATTATTGGCATTTTAGTTTCCCTTATTCCATTCCCATCACTCCTATCCACATTAACTTTGAAAACCAATAACTTCATGATCATAGTAGTTATGACATCATGGAGACCAGCAGCCTTCCAAATATAATGTGTTTCAATCTCCCCACAAAGTCACAACACCAGATAATTTTTATTTTTGGTCTGTCTTGCAATTCTGTTGAAATAGCCATTGGCATTGCTTGTTTTTACTTGAGCTATGAGCTCAGTTTTAACAGCCTTTTCCCTGGAAGCCTTATCAAAAATAATTAGTGACAAATATTTATCATCATAACTTTCTGATGCAGCAATAACAGTTTGTATAAACAAGAAGCTGACCATGAAATGAAATGGTGGGAATGAGATGTCAGTAGAGACCTTTGCAAAGCTCCAGTCTGTTCCTGGAAGTCTAAAAAGCTAGATGCATGTGAAGTCTATGCACAACCCCACCCAGTATATAATATTAGGTTGATCTTTTTGATAAGTGACAGCACTAAGTAAAGTAAAGGCAGAATTTTAAGTTGCAGAAGTGTTTAAAGTGTCCCTCAAGGTACTCATGAAACCTATTGACAAAGGCTCAGAGACACTTAAGAAAAAAATTTATGTCTAACCATTGTGTGTACTGTGTGCTCAGTTGCTTATTTGTGTCTGACTCTGTGTGACCTCATGGACTGTAGCCCTCCAAGACCCTCTTCCATGGAATTTTCCAGGCAAGAATAACTTTCCAGGCAAGAATAAGGGAGCCAGTTGCCATTTTCCTACTCTGGAGAATCTTGCCAACCCAGGAATCAAACTCACGTCTCTTGGGTTCCCAGCACTGGTAGGCAGATTCTTTACCACTGTGTCATCTGGGAATTCTATGTCCAGTCATTAGCTTACTCGTAATATAATCAAGCAGATACCACAATGATCTTATACAACAAATAATCAAATGTTACAGAATTAATTGAGGAAAATCACAAATAAAAAATAGTCACTAAAACAACCACAATAATTCCTGAGGAATGAAAGAGAACTGATTTCCAGAACTGTTGTATTATATTGTTTAAAATGCCCAGTTTTCAACAAAAAATTACAAAGCATGTAAAGAAACAAGAAGGGGAAAAAAAGTAATAGAAACTCTTCTTAAAAAAATGTACAGACATTCAATTATTGTACAAAGACTTGTAAACAATTATTAAGAATGTATTTAAAGAACAAAAGGAAACCATGTCTAAGAAATTAAAAATATAAAAACAGTATCTTGGCAAATAGAAACTATCAATAAAGGAGCAGAACAATATTTGTAGAAATAATAGTCAAAACATCAATTTTGATGAAAAATTAATCTTCATATGCTATAAATTCAACAAATCCCAGAGAACATAAACCTGAAGATATCCACACCTAGCCATATCATAGTTGAACTGTCAGAATCCAAAGAGAGAATCTTGAAAAGGATGATATTCAAAGTGCTGAAAGAAAAGGAAAAAATGTTAACTAATAATTCTATATACAGGAAATTTATCCTTCAAATGTGAAAAAGAGCTTCTCTTACATCTGGGAAGATGGATATATATACTTATTTCTATCCTCCTACTAAGTACAGCTAACTTCCCAAAACATCACATATACAGAACAAATATAAGAAAACTGAGAGGTAGAGAGAAGGTAGATAAACTAAAAATCTAGGAACAAGGGGCAAAGTACATTGAGTTCCTGTTTTGTGGTTGTTGTTGTTTGTCTCACATCTGTCACAGTTGGAGATGAAGAAACAGAAAAAAATGGAAATGACTATGGCTGCAGTCAGAAGTAAATCTTAAATGAAAACCTTTTCTCTCTAGCCAAATGACCAGGAAAAAGGGAGAATCTAGCCAGACAAAAGTCTTTAGACAATACCCACTCTACTCCAATCAAGTGCCACAGAAAATATCACATCTATATACTTACCTACAGCAAAACCATAAGCAGGAGCCTGAGCTGCCACACTCCTAAGGCTGTAATGAGATTCTCCAGAATCTTCACCAGGTTACTGTCAGAGAAAGCCAAGTAAAGAGACCATTCAACTCCACCAGTAGTAGCAAAACCTCCAGTCATCATGATTTCAGTGGAGACCAGAAGGAAAGCCTAAAGTTTCACTGGCACTAAGCATTAAGGAGGAACTCCTACCCATCTCCACTGTGGTGCTCTTGGAGGAGACTTAATGGCATGTCACCACTTTCAGGAGTTACCACCACACCACTCTATCAGTGGATATGGAACTGCTACCTTTACCTAAATGTCCAGCTCACTCAAGTGTCAGTGGAGGCTGAGTTGAAAGCCTGTGCTTTTACCTTTAATTGAAATTTATAAGACAGTCTCTCTCCCCTTCCCTTGTTGGAGTAATATAACAGGAAGCCAGCTTAGGTTTTTAAAAAAAAGCTTTAAAAGTTTCAGCAGTATCACAACATGATATGAAAATGCCCTGTTTCAACTGAAAGTCAATCATTACACTAAGATCTTGGAAAATCTCAAAATGTTAGAAAAAAAAAAAAAAATCACTAGGTCCCAACATAGCCATAAGAAATATACTAGAGAATTACTTGACAAAAAGATTTTAAAGCAGCTACAATAGAAATTCTTCACTTAAGTATGAAAATTTTATAGCAAATGCAAAATGGTAATTCTCAGGAAAAAAATAGAAATTATAAGGAAATTATAGAGGATAAAGAAGAATCAAATTAACATTTTGTACCTAAAAATATATAAACTAGAAATTTTAGAAAGATCAGTAAATGGGTTCATCACTAGATTGGAGGGAATAGAGGAAGTAATCAATAAACTAGAAAATACTTCTTTTATTATGAAAGTAGAAAATGATAGGAGGGTAGGCCAAAAAATAAATAATATATAGAAAACAATAGCAAATAAAAGCAGAACTTATGCCTTTTTAGTTCTTAAAGGTAGATGGATTAACACTTCAAAAAATAGCAGAGATTGGCAAAAGGGTAAAACAAAAACATGATGGAACTCTGTGTCAGCTTTGAGTCATAACTTAGATTTAAAGATACAAATAGTTTATAGCAAAAGGGTAAAAAAAGAATATGCTATCTGACATTAACCATAAGAGGCTATGTTGATATCATATCAGAGGCTATGTTGATATCAGAAAAAAAATTGACTCTTAAGGCAACAATTATTACTAAAAACAGAGAAGGATGTTTTAGTTGATAAAAAGATCAGTTCATCAAGAAGACTAAACAATTATGAATACATGCACCTAAAAACAGAGCCACAAAATCTATGATGTAAAAAACGGAAATAACTGAAGAGAGAAACAGAAAATTTCATGGTAGTTGGAAGCCTCATTATCCCACTTTGAACAGTAGATATAACAAGTAGGTATAAAATCAATAAACAAATAGAGGTTTAAGCAACAGTATAAGCCAATTAGAGAGCTACACAGCACTCCATGAAACAATAGAATAATATACATTCATTCAGCTGCATATTGAAAATTATCTATGATAGACTGTATGTTAGACCAGAAAACAAATCTCTATAAATGTTAAAATAATTGAAACAACATAAAGTATGGGCATCAAATGAAGGTAGGTAACAATAACAATGCAATTTGGGAAGCTTTTAAAATTGTAGAAATCAAACCACATTTTCTTAAATATCCAATAGCCCATCAAAGAAAAGGGAAATTAGAAAATATTTTCAGTTGATTGAAACAAACACACACTATGCCAAAAATTATAGCTTACCATTAAAGTAGTAAATAAAGGGAAACTTGGGCTTCCTAGGTGGTGCTAGTGATAAAGAATTCACTTGTCAATGCAGGAGAGTAAGAGACACACGTTCAATCCCTAGGTCAGGAAGATCCCCTCGAGGAGGGCAATACTCCAATATTCTTGCCTGGAGAATCCCATGGACACAAGAGCCTGGTAGGCTTCAATCCATAGGGTTGCAAAGAGTCAGACCTAACTGAAGACACTAAGCATGCACACATTGAAGGTAATTTAGAACTGTAAACTTGAGTATTGAAAAAGAAGAAAGATCTCAAACCAATAGCCTAAACTTCACACTTAAGAAAGTCGAAAAATAAGGGAAAACTAAACTCTGAAGAATTAAAAGGAAGGAAATAGTAAAGACTAGAATAAAACTATTAACAAGAAAATAAATCAGACAATAAAAGCAACACAACCAAAAGTTGTTTCTATGAAAAGATAAACAATTAACTAGACTGAACTCAGAACACAAACAAAACAAGCAACTCAGATTCATATATCAAGAATTGTGGGAACATTACTATTGAATGCTGCTGCTGCTAAGTCGTTTCAGTCGTGTCCAACTTTTTGCAACCCCACAGAAGGCAGCTCACTAGGCTCCTCCATCCCTGGGATTCTCCAGGCAAGAATACTGGAGTGGGTTGCCATTTCCTTCTCCAATGCATGCATGCATGCTAAGTCGCTTCAGTCGTGTCTGACTCTGTGCCACTCCATGGACAGCAGTCCACCAGGCTCCTCTGTCCACGGGATTCTCTAGGTAAGAATACTGGGGTGGATTGCCATATCCTTCTCCAACTATTGAATAAAAGATACTAAATTTAAAAAGGATATAATGACATAATATGAATACTTTAAGCCAACAGGTTAGATAACACAAATAAAATAGATACATTCCTATAAATCTATAATGAGCAAAAAGTTTGAATTAGTAATTAGGAAACTTCTCACAACTCAAACCTTGGCCCAGATGGCTCACTCTTGAATTCTACAAAATACTTAAAATATGAACACAATTTTTTTTTTGCAAACTAATCCAAAAAGTAAAAGAGGAAGAGGAGACCATTTTGTGAGGCCAGCATTAACTTGTTATCAAAACCAGATATGGCAATAAAAGTAAACTACAGAATGATACCTTATAAGTATAAATTCAGAAGTCCTAAGAAAATTACCAGATAGAAACAGTATATTAAAAGTTTTATATATCATGAACAATTAAGATTTATCCTATTGATACAGATTTGGCACAGGTTTGCTTACAATGGTGATGATAATGTTTTTTATAATTAGATAATGATAATGATGGCATATCTCAGTGATTATACTGAAAATCCACCAATCCATACATTTAAAAGGATGAGTTTTATGGTATGTGACTTATAGCTCACAAAACTACTCTAAAAAGTAATATGAATACTACACAATTTTGTTCAAAGAATTTAAGAAGTGGTAACGCTTAATCCCGGAGAAGGCAATGGCAACCCACTCCAGTACCCTTGCCTGGAAAATCCCATGGATGGAGGAGCCTGGTAGGCTGCAGTCCATGGGGTCGCTAAGAGTCGGACACGACTGAGCGACTTCACTTTCACTTTTCACTTTCATGCATTGGAGAAGGAAATGGCAACCCACTCCAGTGTTCTTGCCTGGAGAATCCCAGGGACGGGGGAGCCTGGAGGACTGCCATCTCTGGGGTCACACAAAGTCGGACACAACTGAAGTGACTTAGCAGCAGCAGCAGCAGCAACACATAATCCATATTATAAAGCATGTGTTGTATGTGTGCTCAGTTGCTAAGTTGTGTCTGACTTTTTGCAACCCTATGGACTGCAGCCTGCTAGGTTCCCCTGTCCATGGGATATTACAGGCAAGAATACCGGAGTGGGTTGCCATTTCCTCCTCCATGGGATCTTCCTTACCCAGGGATAGAACCAGTGTCTGTCTCCCACATTGGTAGGCAGATTCTTCACCACTCTGCCACCTGGGAAGTCCCAAACCATGTGTTACCTGGATCCCAAATTAGAAGGCAGCAAAAGAAAAACAAATTTGCAACACAATATTCCTCCTGAATACAGATGCAAAAATACTGGAACAATAATCATTTGAATTTTGCAACATGTATAACACACCATACATGATGGCCAAGTGGGTTTTACCTAGATTCCTCCTTTGAAAAGTAATCTATTTAACTCACCATTCTCAGCTAGTAGAGTGACTAAATGTCTCTGAAATGCTGATTGTTGATGAGAATGCCAAGCAACTGGCACTCTCATATTTTATGGTGGGAATGCAATGGGTATAGTCACTTGGAAAAAGCTTGCCAGTTTTTTATGAAGTTAAACATTTACCAGATGACTTTGCAATCTCTTATCTAGGCATTTTCCAATTGAAATAAAAAGTTTCTGTTTATACAAATTCTTGAATACAAATTCTTTTTACATCTTTATTTGTTAGAAGCAACTCACCATCAAATGGAGAAAAGAAAAACGTGTGCATATAAATGAAAAGAACAAACTCATGGCACATAAAGCATTAATGAATCATAAATGCATTATTTTAAGAGAAAGAAGCTAGACTCTAAATGATTTCAAGTGTATAATCCACTTATATGACATTCTAGGAAAGGTAAAACAAGAAGCACAGAACTGAAATCAGTGATTGGCAGGGACTCGGGTGAAAAAAGTGCTTGTCTACAAAGAGGAAAGCCTCTTTTATTAATGTTAAAATATTCTTATGTTAAGTGATACATATTTGAATATGACACATATAACTTAAGCATACTACATGTGAATCAAATGACTATGTATAACATGCCTAAATTAAATTATATGAAATAAATAGGTAATTTAAATGAATATGACACATCATGTATGTATCCTAGAAATTTGTAAAAATTGGACAGAGCACCAGAGTTATTTTAATTTTGATGAACTTCCTTCAATTTTAAATATACACATATGTATGTGTATGCGGTAAACTACATGTATATGATTCTGATTGTCTTGCATAATTTATTGCAGTAACCACACTAACATCAATAATAACCAATAGCTGCATTTGATTTTCACTCTAACTCCAGAAACATAATGTTAGTGTTTTAAGTTTTATTAACTTAAAACCTTGGAGAGATTAAGATACCATCTCAGAGTGGAGCAATTTGGATATTGAGTAAAAGGTACATCCTTGGTGGATTCATGTTGATGAATGGCAAAACCAATACAATATTGTAAAGTAATTAGCCTCTAATTAAAATAAATAAATAAATAAATTTATATTAAAAATAATAAAAATACATTATACTGGACCACTGTATATTTAACTATATCTCCAAATTTAAAATGTAATGATGCTTTTAATTTTCTTAGATCTTAAAAATTACATATGACACATAAAAATTTTATTTTCATGTATCAGAATTTCATATTATATTTTCCATTTTATTTAAGCATTGGTAAGCATCTCTTAATAGTAAAATTCATATTTAACCTAAAAATGAATACAATGTACTATCATAAAAAAGGTTTTTACTCTCAACACTTCCCAAATATTCCTTATCCAATAATTAATAAGACATTTTCCCATTATTTTTGAAGTCTTATTTGCAATTTATTTTATTTATAGACATGAATGCTAGATATTTTTGTGTTTTTATTTATTTTATGCTGCCTGTGGGTTTCAATTATTACAACCTCAAGACATACAATTTTTGTGCACTTAAAAATCTATTGAAAGTAGATCTCATGTTATCACAATAAAGATAAAATAAAACTAGATATATGTATAGTCATAGTATTGGACTCCATTATTTTTCTGTTCTCTCTTTTTAAAAGCCATCATTTTAGCACTCTTTCACCTAAACTTTAAGATTGTTTTCTAAAATGATTTAGAAAAATACATTAAAGAATCAAACTTTTCAACAAATATGCTTTTGATCAGTAAACAATAATTAACATAGGACACTCAAGCAAAAAAAAAAAAAAGTTTCTTGTAAAACCAAACTGACATTCAAACAAAAAGCACAAACTATTAACAAGATAAAACAACTCCAGAAATGTATTTTCTATGAACATTTTCTGATTAAACTATTAGACAAACTATCCTCTCTTGACTACTGCAAAGACTTGCAGGTTGTCACTCAGCATACAGATAGATACCTAAAGCTGAGCAGAAATTAAGCTTAAAAACAGCTCAATTCCCAGTTGACAGAATTACATTTTAGCTGATCACTTAGTTGTAGCATATGAGAAACCCTAAACCACAAGACCCAGGAAATATATGCCTGGATTCCTGACCCAAGGAAACTGTGAGCTAGTAATTGTTGTGTGGTCTACTAAATTTTGAGTAATATTTTGTTTATAGATAACTACTTCCAGTTTATATCATTTTAGAATAATCCAGTCCAGCTTCATTTTCCCCAGCTTTATTTATGTATAATTGGCAAATAAAACCATAAGATATTTAAAGTGTACAAGGTGATGATTTGATATGTCCATACATTTGAAAGGATCCTCCTACATGGACTTACATGTTTACCTTTGGTTTTTGGTGTGTTTTTGTTTGTCTGTTCATTTACTTGGGGGTGTGGTGAGAACATTTATATTATACTCTCTTAGCAAGTTTTGAATACACAGTGGTGTATTCAAAATCACCTCACATGTTTACCTTTGGTTTTTGGTGTGTTTTTGTTTGTCTGTTCATTTACTTGGGGGTGTGGTGAGAACATTTATATTATACTCTCTTAGCAAGTTTTGAATACACAGTGGTAACCATGTATACATTAGATCCTCAGACTTTATTCATCCTGTAGCTGAAAGGCTTATAATACCCTTTAACCAACCTTTCTCTATTCCCCCACTCACCTGACTCCTGGAAACCATTTTTCTACTTGTTCTTTTGAGTTTGCCCTTTTAATTTCCTTTTTGAGATTCCACATATAAGTGACACAATGCAATATATGTCTTTCTCTGCCTGAATTATTTCGCTTAGCACAAGTTTATTTTTGATAAACAGATTTTTACCACTAGGTTCAAAGTCTTAGAGTAGTACATGACTTAGTTTGTTGTCTCTAGAATAGAACTCATCATTTCCAGCTGTCTTCTCTGGAAGTTGAATGCTTTTTGATGGTGCTGTGTTACATACCTTGTGCATACCAGATCCCAGAGACCCCACAGAGACTGAGACAGAGCTGTGTTTGAGTGTCTCCTGAGGAGGTATGGGTCAGTAGTGGACTGCTACAGGGGCATGAGCTCTGGGTACAGTCGACCGGGTATGGCATAAGCCCTCTTGGAGGAGGTCTCCATTAACCCCACCAGAGAGCCACCAGAACTTACACAGGACTGGGGAAACAGACTCTTGGAGGGCAAAAACAGAACCTTGTATGCACCAGGACCCAGGAGAAAGGAGAAGTGACCCCACAAAGAGACTGACCCAGACTTGCCCAGGAGTGTCCAGGAGCCTCTGGCAGAGGTGTGGGTTGGCAGTAGCCTGCTCTAGGGTTGGGGGCACTGAGTGTAGTAGTGCATGCATGGGACCTTTTGAAGGAGGTCACAATTATCTTCATTACCTCCCGACCACAGTTTGCCCTCAGGTCAAATAGCAGGGAGGGAACACAGAACCACCCATCAACAGAAAATTGGATTAAAGATTTACTGAGCATGACCCCACCCATCAGAACAAAACCCAGTTTCCCCCTCAGTCAGTCTCTCCCATTATGAAGTTTCCATAAGCCTTTTATCCTTCTCCATCATAGGGCAGACAGACTGAAAACCATAATCATAGAAAACTAACCAGTCTGTTCACATGGACCACACCCTTGTGTAACTCAATGCAACTATGAGCCATGCTATGTAGGGCCACAAAAGAGGGACAATTATGGTGGAGAGTTCTGATAAAATGAGGTCCACTGGAGAAGGGAATGGCAAACCACTTCAGTATTCTTGCCTTGAGAACCTTATGAAAAGGCAAAAAAAAAAAAAATAGGACACTGAAAGATGAACTCCCCAGGTTTGTAGGTTCCCAATATGCTACTGGAGATCAGTGGAGAAATAACTCCAGAATGAATGAAGAGATGGAGCCAAAGCAAAAACAACACTCAGTTCTGGATGTGACTGGTGATGGAAGTAAAGTCCAATGTTGTAAAGAGAAATATTGCATAGGAACCTGGAATGTTAGGTCCATAAATCAAGGCAAATTGGAAGTGGTAAAACAGGAGATGGAAAGAGTGAACATCAATATTTTAGGAATCAGCAAACTAAAATGGACTAGAATGGGTGAATTTAACTCAGAGGACCATAATGTCTATGACTGTGGGCAACAAACCCTTAGAAGAAATGGAGTAATAAACATAGTAAACAGAAGAGTCTGAAATGCAGTACTTGGATACAATCACAAAAATGACAAGATTATCTCTGTTCATTTCCCAAAAAAAAAAAAAAAAACCATTAAATATCACAGTAATCCAAGTATATGCCCCGATCAGGAATGCTGAAGAAAGCTGAAGTAGAACGGTTCTATGAAGACCTACAAGACCTTCTAGAACTAACACCCAAAAAAGATGTCATTTTCATTATAGGGGACTGGAATGAAAAAGTAGGAAGTCAAGAAATACCTGGAGTAACAGGGAAATTTGGATTTGGAGTACAGAATGAAGCAGGTGAAAGGTTAACAGACTTTTGCCAAGAGAAGGCACTGGCCATAGCAAGCATGCTCTTCCAACAACACAAGAGAAGACTCTGCACATGGATGTCACCAGATGGTCAACTGAAATCAGATTAATTATACTCTTTGCAGCCAAAGATGGAGAAGCTCTATACAGTCAGCAAAAACATGACCAGGAGCTGACTGTGGCTCAGATCATGAACTCCTTTATTGCCAGATTTAGACTTAAATTGAAAAAAGTAGGGAAAACCACTAAACCATTCAGGTATGACCTAAATTATTTTACTACAATTTTACAGTGGAAGTGACAAATAGATTCATGGGATTAGATCTGATTGACAGAGTGCCTGAAGAACTATGGACAGAAATTCATGATATCATACCCAAGAAAAAGAAATGTGAAAAGGGAAAATGGTTGTCTGAGGAGGCCTTGCAAATAGCTGAGAAAAGAAAAAAAGCCAAAAGTAAAGGAGAAAAAGAAAGATATACCATCTGAATGCAGAGTTCTAAAGAATAGCAAGCAGAGATAAGAAAGCCTTCCTCAGTGATCAACAAAAAGAAATAGAGAAAAACAATAGAATGGGAAAGACTAGAGATCTCTTCAAGAAAATCAGAGATACCAAGGGAACATTTTATGCAAAGATGGGCTCAATAAAGGACAGAAATGGTATGGTCCTAACAGAAGCAGAAGATGTTAAGAAGAGGTGGCAAAAATACACAGAAGAACTATACAAAAAAGATCTTCATGACCCAGATAATATTGATGATGTGATCACTGACCTAGAGCCAGACATCCTGGAATGTGAAGTCAAGTGGGCCTTAGGAAGCATCACTACAAACAAAACTAATAGAGGTGATGGAATTCCAGTTGTGCTGTTTCGAATCCTAAAAGATGATGCTGTGAAAGTGCTGCACTCAATATGCCAGCAAATTTGGAAAACTTAGCAGTGGCCACAGGAATGGAAAAGGGCAGTTTTCATTCCAATCCCAAATAAAGGAAATGCCAAAGAATGCTCAAACTACCACACAATTTCACTCATCTCACACACTAGCAAAGTAATACTCAAAATTCTTCAAACCAGGCTTCAACAGTGAAGCCATGAACTGTGAACTTCCAGATGTTCATTCTGGAATTTGAAAAGGCAGAAGAACTAGAGATCAAATTGTGAATATCTGTTGGATCATCAAAAAAGCAAGAGAGTTCCAGAAAAATATCTACTTCTGCTTTATTGACTATGCCAAAGTCTTTGTGTGGATCACAGCAAACTGTGGGAAATTCTTCAAGAGATGGGAATACCAGACCACCTGACCTGCCTCCTGACAAATCTGTAGGCAAGTCAAGAAGCAACAGTTAGAACTGGACATGTAACAACAGACTGGTTCCAAATCGGGAAAGGAGTACATCAAGGCTGTATATTGTCAACCTGCTTATTTAACTTCTATGCAGAGTACATCATGAGAAACACTGGGCTGGATGAAGCATAAGCTGAAATCAAGATTGCCAGGAGAAATATCAATAACCTCAGATATGCAGATGACACCACTCTTATGGCAGAAAGTGAAGAAGAACTAAAGAGCCTCTTGATGAAAGTGAAAGAGGAGAGTGAAAAAGTTGGCTTAAAACTCCACTTTCAGAAAACGAAGATCATGGCATCTGGTCCCATCACTTCATGGCAAATAAATGGGGATACAGTGGCTGACTTTATTTTTTTTTTGGAGGGGGGGCTCCAAAATCACTGTAGATGGTGACTGCAGCCATGAAATTAAAAGGTGCTTATCATTGGAAGAAAAGTTATGACCAAGCTAGACATCATATTAAACAGCAGAGGCATACTTTGTCAACCAAGGTCCGTCTAGCCAAAGCGATGGTTTTTCCAGTACTCATGTACAGATGTGAGAGTTGGACTATAAAGAAAGCTGAGCTCTGAAGAACTGATGCTTTTGAAGTATGCTGTTGGAGAAGACTCTTTAGAGTCCCTTGGACTGGAAGGCGATCCAACTAGTCCATCCTAAAGGAAATCTGTCCTGAATATTCATCAGAAGACCTGATGCTGAAGCTGAAACTTTAATACTTTGGCCACCTGGTGCAAAGAACTGACCTATTTCAAAAAACCCTGATTTGGGGAAAGATTGAAGGTGGGAGGAGAAGGGGACAACAGGTGATGAGATGGTTGGATGGCATCACCGACTCAATAGACATGATTTGAGTAAACTCTGGGAGTTGGTGATGGACAAATAGGCCTGGCATGCTGCAGTCTATGGGTTTGCAAAGAGTTGGACACAACTGAGTGACTGAACTGAACTGAACTGATGTTACTTACTGAACGACTTCAGTGCTTATGGTTTGAATATTCTCTGAATTTCTTATTGCCCTTCATACTGATGTAAATTCCCACCACTTAGAATGTTTATATTTAATGCCAACTTTTGCATGATTTTGATACTGACTCGAATCAATCTATAGTTTGTAGGACATGCACTAACAAATCTATAAATACACACACACACACACACACAGTTATAAGGCTTTCTCCGCTGCAATGCAGGAGACCCAGGTTCAATCCCAGGTCGGGAAAGTCAGAAAAGAGAATTGCAAACCACTCCAGTAGTCTTTCCTGGAGAATTCCAAGGAAAGAAGAGCCTGGGAGGCAACATTGCCTGGCATCTCAAAGAGTTGGACATGTCTGAGCAGCTATCATACACGGTTATACTTTGAACTACTAGACAGAGTTCTGAGCATATGTATTCAGAAATATCCTGAACCACAGTTCACACCATAAGAGCAGAATTTTTTCACCCTGCCAGACGAGTCTTATTATGGGTTCCTGACTCTCTCAAAACTGAGTTTTCCAAGGATGCTAATAGAATGTGATAGAGAAAAGCTTTAGTTTTGCAGTTAAATTTACTAACCATGGCAGAAGTTACTGCTTCATTTATTTAAAAATGTGCACTTAAAAGATTTTAATCTCCCCTTTAGAATCAAATGAAGTAACATATGGAAAGTAGCACAGCTTTTGGTCCAGATTAAATGGTGACTATTATTATTATCACTAATTTTCATATACTACATTTATCAATGTAAAAACTTCCTTACATAAAAAGTTCTCCCAAAGAAAGTTAGAATTTTAGATTAATTTAATACAACAATTAATTAAATCTACCCTGGGATTTACCACACACAGTGTGTGTGTGTGTATAAATATAAATATATGGATTAATAATACTGCCCGGGTAGCTCAGCTGGTTAAGAATCTGCCTGCAATGCAGGAGACCCCAGTTCAATTCCTGGGTCAAGAAGATCCCCTGGAGGATGGCCTGGCAACCCATCCCAGAATTCTTGCCTGGGGAATCCCCATGGACAGAGGAGCCTGGAGGGTTACAGTCCATGGGATTGGGAAGATTCGGACATGACTGAGCGACCAAGTACAACAGCAACAATGTTATAAATCACACTGAAAGTAAGGACATTGCACAAAAATGTTGAACTGTGGCTTCTCAATATAGTTTCATTATAAAATGACTCAATATTCGCAATACATAACAGATAATATAGACAGGTCATACAGATTATAATTGAATCCTTGGGTGTGTCATGCTAGGAGAGTAAGAAAAAAAAAACCCAAAAACTATATGCTATACCCTTGATAACACCAGTCATTAAAAAAATATTTTTACAAAAATAAACATTGCCCTTCCTATTAATAGAAAGATATTCTTGTATATTTATTTACATAATTTAATTTCTTATAGTACAACTTAAACATACAGGATGTAAAGCTAAATAAGCTTTATTTGATAGTTCATGTGTAGCTTATAGAACATGTTTTATTTGGGGTTTTGTTTGCTTTGTGGATAAACAAAAAATTTTCAAAGTAAGGACAAATCAAATAAAAAACCATGACTTTCTTAATAGCTTAGTAACTTAATGTAACTAAAACTAAAGTATAAAGATGGAGTTAACTACAAATACAGTTTGTGTTTATTTTCTTTTAATGTTAGTTGATTTTTCTCATTTTGAACATGTTGGGTTATTGATGCTATTGACTTTATAGTTGCTTTATTTTGTTATGGTGGCGGTTTAGCCACTATATTGTGTCCGACTCTCGTGACCCAAATGGACTGTAGCCTGCCAAACTCGCTCATCCCTGGGATTCTCCAGGCAAGAATACTGGAGTGGGTTGCCATTTCCTTCTCCAGGGAATCTTCCCAACCCAGAGACTGACCCTGGCCTCCTGCATTGCAGGCAGATTGTTTACCGGCTTAACTACAAGGGAAGTCCTTTATTTTGTTTTACTGCTAATGAATTTAAATGAAATTAAAAGTCCATTATTTTTAATGAGGAAATAAAACTTGTACCCCAAAACACAATAACAAGAAGAATCAAAGAACCTGTCAACTGTATATGAGCAATGGCATATTTCATATCTGGTCAGATATAAATTAGTGAAAACAGAGGTTGAGTCATTCAACTTACAGAGTGCTTATACAAGGAGAATAAATATTGACCCCGTTTGTTTTTAGGAACAGCTCTTAGTTGTGCTGTTTCTGATGCAGTAACACTGCTGCTGTGGCACTAAATGAGTTTCAATTTTAAAATCTATTTGAGTAGGAATGGTGCCTAAGGGATCTGGATATTTTATATATATATATATATGTGTATATATATATATATATATATATATATGTATTTAATTTAAAAATGTACTAAACAAAACCCACATCGTTGTTTGCTGTAAGTATCTGGAACCGTATGAAGTCAATACTATTTACAACATTAAATATTTCTACATTTACAGCAGGTCTATATAACCAAAATTATTGAATTTTTACTGTGGCTTTAAAAGTTATTTTGTTTCACAATAAGCTTTCCTGACTTTTAAGAAGGAAAAACAAACAACAGAAGACATGTCTGCATTAATAATCAGTGTGGAGTTAATAAAAGTAATAATACTTTTAAAAATAATACATCTAGTGTGGGAAAATATATATTATAGCTTTCTCTCTCTCTTTGTCTCCCTCTCCCTCCCTCCCTGTCTTATTCTCTTCCTCCTCCCTTCCTATTCTCTCTCTCTCTCAAACAGAATTTCAGTTGAAAGTAGAAGACAAGTTAATTTGATTCAAAATTAAATGGATTTATTTCCTCCTATTTGGATTTCCTTTTGGTAATGATGGATGTCAGAGTTATTGCCACATGTAATAGTAGTTTAGGTGATGGCCAATAGTTTGAATAAATAAAGCCAAATCAACATTGTTTACTAATTTGCACTACACTAGCAGGTTTATCTTTGGATATTAGGGACAATATAGGAAGAGAGAGGAGAGGAAGAGAGAGATTCCATATTCATACAACTAAAATAATGAAAGAACTCAACCTAGAAAAAAGATAATACAATTTACATTTCCACCAAAAGTATCCAGAATTTCCAATTTCTTCATATTGTCACTGATATTTACCATATTTTTGTTTTATCTTTTTTTAAAAATGTTTTTGGTAATAGCCATCCTAATGGGTGTGATTTTGCTTTGCATTTTCCCCTGATGATTATTGATGGCTTCCCAGGTGGTGTTAGTGGTAAAGAACTCATCTGCCAATGCAGGAGACATAAGAGACAACAGGTTAAAACTTTGGGTTGGGAAAATCCCATGGAGCAAGGCTTGGTAATTCTCTCCAGTATTCTTGCCTGGAGAATCCCATGGATAGAGGAGCCTGGTGGGCTATGGTCCATGGGGTCCCAAAGAGTCGGACGTGACTGAAGTGACTTAGCATGCATGTACAGATGATGATTATTGATGTTGGTTATCTTTCCATACACCTCTTGGGCACTTGTTGTCTTCTTTGGAGAAATGTATATTCAAGTTTTTTGTCCTTTTGCTATTGAGTTCTAAGAGTTTCTTATATAATTGGAAAGTTAACTTCATCAGATATATGATAGAAGCTAAGGTACTGAAAAGCTAGTTCTCTGACAGTGACAACAGGAGATTTATGCAAAATCAGGGTTCGACTTACCATTATTTCAATGGGAACAAAATGTAAGAGAAAGTATAATTTATCTAGTAAAGTACTTTACAAAAGTCTGGATGTTTCCAGTTTTGCATCATTTCTCTATTTTACCAGCATTCTCTACTGCACTAGTATCTTACTTTGTCCTGCTAAGTGTCTCTTCTGACTTCTCTCCCTCTTCCTCAGAAATACCAAATTTTCCTTACTAAAAATACAGTTCCTTTATGTCATGTTTATGGTTGAGCACCTCTACTCAATTCATGTTTTTAAAATGAAAACATACACCCTCTATTATGAGATAAAGCTCTTTCATAAAATGTCCTAATTTCCATTTTCTGTATGTTATGACTTAGTTAAATTAACACCTGTTAAGTAGAACTCAGGGTGTTGAATGATGAACCGGTTTTACAAAAGACCACAGGGGAGTTGAAATGGAGTAATTTATTACTCTTAGGTCCTGGATGAAATGCAAGGCATACCTACAGAGGCTACAAGGGGAGGTCAAGGAACAGTGTAGTCACAGAGAGAGAGAGAGAGGCATAGGATCTGGGGCTCATGTCTTTATTGGGCTCTGTCAGTGGAAGTTTAGGGATTCCCAGGTTAAAGCCAGATTGGTCAATTAAAACCAAAAATAAAAGGGTTTTGGTAAGCTCTGCGGTGTCTTATCAGAGAAGGCAATGGCACCCCACTCCAGTACTCCTACCTGGAAAATCCCGTGGATGGTAGGCTGCAGTCCATGGAATTACTAAGAGTCGCACACAACTGAGTGACTTCACTTTCACTTTCATGCATTGGAGAAGGAAATGGCAACCCACTCCAGTGTTCTTGCCTTGAGAATCCCAGGGACGGGGGAGCCTGGTAGGCTGCCGTCTATGGGGTCGCAGAGTCGGACACGACTGAAGCGACTTAGCAGCAGCAGCAGCAGCAAGCCGTGTCTTATATAATGGATGTGAATGGGGGAAGGCATAGGTCCTAGGAAGCAAGGGAGACTGTTAATCACAAGGGCCATTGATGAAGTCATGTCAGGAACTTACATTTACTTGCCACTTTGAGGGCTATCATGTAGAACATGCTCTTGCAATTTACATTTTAAGGTACCTCTGCAGGCTGTTTGGGCAAAAAAATGGAGGTCGAGGAGGTAGCAATACTTGGAATACCTTAGCTAAATTCTTATGACATTTACCAACATTATTTCTACTGCAGTATGGTTAATGTGTGTGCTGGGCATTAATATCTTTCTTTGTACCTTTTCCTCTCCATTTAATGTTCTTGACAGAATATTTGGATTTAAAGAAAATGAGCTATCTTCCCTTTTGTCAGACATTCCCTCACTCTCTGAAAAAAAAAAAAAAAGCTGTTTTTCTCGAAATCTCAAACATATTGTTTAAATCTCTTGTTATAATACTCAGCCTATCAGGTTTTATTGTCAGTATTCATTTATTCAGCTGTGTTCTTCATTAAACTGTATTTATTGAAGATGAAAATAAATTTTCTCTCATTTGTTTCCAAACTTAATGTAATTCTATGAACACCCTAGCTGTTTAGTCAATAGCTCTTAAATATTCAAATTTCTTTAACTAGGAATTTAATTCTACAAAAGTATTTATTTTTACTAATAATTTATTGATGTCAGTTTGTCAAAATTTAAATGGAAACAGACTATGCTTTATTTTTTCTTAGCATTTTATCCTTCCTGTATTTTTCTAGTATTAAAATGTTTTACAAATCATTTTTTACTTTGGGCTTTATCCAGTATATTTTACATATTTTTATTAAATATTTTAGATATTGGCTTTTCATGTAAAGCCTAATGGTTTTAGTTTTGATAATAAATTTTATTTCATAAAAAGGAAAAACAAACACTTTGACATTATAATAGCTTTCACAGGTGATATTTCAGAAATCAGAGAAAACAAGTGTGGGCATCTTTCAGTCCACTTAATAATCCCATTTCTAAGTTTGTAGCCATGCACCAGTTGTTACTAAAGAGAAGGCAGATTAACTTCTTTCTATAAGTTGACTTTGAATAATTTGGAGTTAAATTTGAACTGAATTTGGAAAAGTGCCAGATGAAATGGGATGGCCATCTGTACCATATGGTCTTGGAGAGGTTGTTAATGCCCAAGTACTAAGAAAGAAGTTCAGAAAGTTTTTTCTTTTACTGAAAAAATTGTATCAGCCGCTACTGCAAAACATTAGCTGTGAAGAGTGTGAATGTCTTAAGTAATAGAACAAAAACAAAGCCCAAAGATATGTTTGAAAAACATAATACCTGAGGAAAAATGAATAATTATCTGTTTATGGCAAATAAGAGAAAAAAACAAATAGCCATAATAATGAGAAGATGCCAAGCTAAGATAAGCAAAATAAACCACACATATTTCTAGACAGGGACCATAGAAATGAATTAATATAAAAATTGCTGGGATAGTTGCTATTAAAAAAAAAGGAAAAGAAAGGTAAAAATATTTGATTCAAAGCTTGTTCCAAGTGTAATTTTGTGAAGGCTAACAATCTGTTTTATTCAAGTACTGCATAAAGAGCAAAATTTCACATTATGCTGAGAACAAAGGACACTGTTACTTGTGCCCAAGACAGTGCTTCTTTAACTTTATTGTGGTAGCAATTAGAATGTAAGAACTCATAAAAGTTTACCTTTTTTTTTTTGTCTTTGGTGATTTTAGGTTTGTTGCTTAGTTGCTTTTATGCAGTTTGGTGACTATATAGATATCACACGATGAGTCCTTAATGTTTTTCACCTTTTGTTTTTGGCAGGGATTTATTTACAGAATAGATATTATTGGTGTTAACCTCCTCTCCTCTATAGAGCAGCATAAACAAATGGCTTAGGTATTACACAGATAAAAGAAAATAGAAGCTGTTGTCAGTAGCCCAATCATTTTAGAGGTATTGTGTCAGAAACTGCTCTACCTCAAGCAAATCACACCAGTATAAAGGCTAAAATCAAATATATTGAACGATGTAAACTTACCCATATAGGTTTCTTTTACTCATATCCCCCTGTCCCCAGCCCCCATACACCTTCCTAAATATCTAAGGCTTTTCATTGATGAAAGTCTTTTTCCATCATCAGAATGAAAAGATAGGTCAAACGTAAAACCAAAAATAATAATCTAAAGTGCATGTAATTGATATTTGAATCTTAAGCCTGTCCTAAATTTGAGTCTGTGGAAAAGTAAGATGTAGCTAGATGTTCTGATAAGAGGGAAATTAAAGTTTTATATTTCATTTATTCACTAAAAATGCTCTTCTTTTGAATTGCCACAAACTTATAAATACATTTTACATGTAGAGGTCTAGACACTCGGGCAGCTTCTTTGAAGTGGAACCAATTACATGCTTCTGTAAGTCATGTAAATGTAAGAAACATAATATACATTGTTTTAAAAGAGTGGAAAGTATCACAAATAGCTATATGAACCTTTTCAAAGATAGTCTCTCTCAAAACTCTTTCCATGAAGTTACTTTTGTGTAAATTAGTGGAGGAGTAAGGTTTTGGAGAAGACTCTTGAAAGTCCCTCGGACTGCAAGGAGATCCAACCAGTCCATTCTAAAGGAGATCAGCCCTGGGATTTCTTTGGAAGGAATAATGCTAAAGCTGAAACTCCAGTACTTTGGCCACCTCATGTGAAGAGTTGACTCATTGGAAAAGACTCTGATGCTGGGAGTGATTGGGGACAGGAGGAGAAGGGGACGACAGAGGATGAAATGGCTGGATGGCATCACTGACTCGATGGACATGAGTTTGAGTGATCTCTGGGAGTTGGTGATGGACAGGGAGGCCTGGCGTGCTGTGATTCATGGGGTCGCAAAGAGTCGGACACGACTGAGCAACTGAACTGAACTGAACTGAAGGAGTTTCCTGGGAGAATAAAGATTGACCAGTTCCCTTCAGGCATTCAGTATTTCTAGAACTTTCAAATGGATGGAAATGAAGTCTAGTGAAGAATCTGGGCAGTAAAAGATAGCAGGGGGCTTTAAAATTGATAGAACAGATATTTAGGCACCAACTATATTTAAATATTATGTAGATAGATTAGTTTACAAGAAGAAATGAGTTTAAATGAATTACTGAAGTTTGCTGTTTTATTTATTCATTTTTTATTATGGGTCAAATTATGGGAGCTGACTCTTAACTATGTTATTCATTAAAAGTATGTTATCCAAACTGGGCTTAAGGTAATCAGGAAATTTGCTGGCATGCCCAATATGCATAAAAAAAAATAAAAGATATTAAACACAGGCACATACTCAAGCAGTAATAGAATAGCCATTTAATTAAATCTGGCATAATTCCAAATAATCAATGTTACTATGTAAGATGATATAAAAGTCAGAAAATAAAATGATCTTTGTAAACAATTAATACAAAGAGTTATATGTATAATTCAAATGATGTATCTCTTGCTATCATTTGTTCTATATCTGTTTTTTATAAATATTCTTTTTAATCTTAAAATAACTATTTTATGTAGGAATTAAATTATTCAATAATAAACTTATAAAATGCCTACAATCACTATGACATATTTCTATTTAGCTTAATTAAGTCCCACTCATTTTTCATTCTCTGTTAAATGATGCAGAAATAAATAATGCAGTTTATTATGACTTCCAAGATATCCATTGAAATATTTTACTTAACTGATTTTATCTTAAAAATTTGAAGAGATTCTCAAATACATACATTAATTAATATTACTTGTAACAATAATCATTTCATATGATCCTACTATATTGGAACACTTTCATTAATATAGATTTTGAGATATTTATTTGTTGTGAATATTATCATCTTTGCAATTTGTTAGTGCTAAACTTGTACTAACAGACTATGGGGAAGAGAGTCACAGTTGGTAAATGTTTTAGTTGCATTTACATTAAAAATCAGTTTGATTAAGTATATAATAATATGTTCCTAAAATGTTTCATAGCTTTTTTAATTATTGGTGAATTGTTAGAAATAAAAGAAAGTAAAGACTGAAATTGACTTTTCTGTATAATCTAACCTCCATCAAAATTTTCCATTAAACATAAATATTTTTTTCCTTCAGTTACTGTTCTTTGTCTCAAAATGATAGTTAAGCTAGAAATGTCTAATTAAATATGTACTGAAAAATTTTTCCAGGGAAAACTTTATAATATGAAAAAAGTACATTTTAAGAATAATTAAAAAAAATGAAAAAGATGTACTTTTCATCATAGGGTACTGGAATGCAAAAGTAGGAAGTCAGGAGATACAAGGAATAACAGACAAGTTTGCTCTTAGAGTAAAAAAATTAAGTAGGGCAAAGGCTAACAGTTTTGTCAACAAAGCACTCTGGTCATAACAAACACCCTCTTCCAACAACAGATATGATGACTTTACATATGGACATCACCAGAGGGTCAATAACAAAATCAGATTGATTATACTCTTTGAGCCAAAGTTGGAGAATCTCTATACAGTCAGCAAAATCAAGACCTGAAGCTGACTTTGGCTCTGACCATGAGCTCCTTATTGCAAAATTCAGGCTCAAATTGAAGAGAGTAGAGAAAACTGCTAGGCTATTCAGGTATGACCTAAATCAAAGCCCTTATGATTATACAGTAGAGGTGACTAATAGATTCACGGGATTAGATCTGGTAAACAGAGTGCCTCAAGAACTGTGGACAGAGGTTCATAACAATACACAAGAGATGGTGACTAAAACCATTCCCAAGGCGGGGAAAAATGCAAGAAGTCAAAGTGCTTGTCTGAGGAGGCCTTACAAACAGCTGAGAAAAGAAGAGAAGCAGAAGGGAAAGATATGCCCAACTGAATGCAGAGTTCCAGAGAATAGAATGGAGGGAAGAAAGGCCTCTTAAATGAATAATGCAAAGAAATAGAGGAAATCAATAAAATAGGAAAAACTAGAGATCTCTTCAAGAAAATTGGAGATACCAAGGGAACATTTCATGCAAAGATGGGCACGTTAAAGGACAGAAGCAGAAGAGATTAAGAAGAGGTGCCAAGAATACACAGAATAACTGTGTATTAAGAAGATGTGGCAAGAATAACTGTACAAAAAAGATTGTAATGACCCAGGTAACCACTATGGTGTGGTCACTCACCTAGAGCCAGACATCCAAGAGTGTGTAGTCAGTGGGCCTTAGGAAGCATTGCTATGAACAAAGTTAGTGGAGGAGATGGAATTCCAGCTGAGCTATTTCAAATTCTAAAAGATGATGCTGTTAAACTGTTGCACTCAATATGCTGGCAAATTTGGAAAACTCAGCAGTGGCCACAGGACTGAAAAATGTCAGTTTTCATTCCAATCCAAGAGAAAGGCAATGTCAAAGAATGTTCTAATTATCATTCAGTTGTACTCATTTCACATGCTAGCAAGAATATGCTCAAAATCCTTCAAGCTAGGCTTCAGCACGTGAACCCAAAACTTCCATATCTACAAGCTGGATTTAGAAAAGTCAGAGGAACCAGAGATTACATTGCCAACATCTGGTGAATCATAGAAAAAGTAAGGGAATTAAAAAAAAAAAAAAAAAAAAAAACCACACATCTGCTTCTTTGACTATGTTAAAGCCTTTGACTGTGTGGTTCACAAGAAACTGTGGAAAATTCTAGAAGAGGTGGGAATACCAGATCACCTTACCTGCCTCCTGAGAAATCTGTATGCAGGACAGGAAGCAACAGTTAGATCCAGACATGGAACAATGGACTGGTTCAAAATTGAGAACGGAGTACGTCAAGGTTGTATATTGTCACCTTGCTTATTTAACTTGTGAGCAGAGTACATTCTGCAAAATGCCAGGCTGGATGACTCACAAACTGGAATCAAGATTGCTGGGAGAATTATCAATAATCTCAGATATGTAGATTATACCACTCTAATGGCAGAAAGCAAAGAGGAGCTAAAAAGCCTCTTGATTAGAGTGAAAAGGAGAGTGAAAATGTTGGCTTGTTGGCTTAAAACTCAACATTCAAAAAACTAAGATCATGGAATCCAGTCTCATCACTCCATGGCAAACAGATGGGGAAAAAGTGGAAATGGTGACAGATTTTATTTTCTTGGGCTCCAAAATCACTGCAAATGTTGACTGCAGCCACAAAATTAAAGACGCTTGCTCCTTTTAAGAAAAGCTATTACAAGCCTAGACAGAGTATTCAAAAGTAGAGACATCGCTTTGTTGGCAAAGGTCCGTATAGTCAAAACTATAGTTTCTCCAGTAGTCATGTACAGATGTGTGAGTTGGACCATAAAGAAGGCTGAGCACCAAAGAATTGATGCTTTCAAACTCTGGCACTGGAAAAGACTTAAAGTTCCCTTCGACAGCAAGGAGGTCACACCAGTCAATCCTAAAGGAAATCAACCCTGAATATTCACTGGAAGGACTAATGCTGAAGCTCGAGCTCCAATACTTTGGCCACCTAATGCAGACAACTGACTCATTGAAAAAGACTGATTCTGGCAATGATTGGGGACAAGAGGAGAAGGGGGTGACAGAAGATGAGATGATTTGATGACATCATCAACTCAATGGATATGAGTTTGAGCAAACTCTGGGAGACAGTGAAAGACTGGGAAGCCTGGTGTACTGCACTTCATGTGTTCACAAAGAGCTGTACATGACTTAGCAATGGAACAACAAAGTTTTATACTCTTGAGATTATGTTTATTTAGACATACATGTATAATTTTATTTGTTTTACTCATTGCTTGCAACTCCAAAACAATTACAAAGTTCATTGTATCCCATGGAAAATCCTTGGTATCATTGTTTTTCAGTTCAGTTCAGTTCAGTTCAGTCGCTCAGTCCTGTTCAACTCTTTGTGACCCCATGCATTGCAGCATGCCAGGCCTCCTTGTCCATCACCAACCCCAGGAGTTTACCCAAACTCATGTCCATCGAGTCGGTGATGCCATCCAGCCATCTCATCCTCTGTCGTCCTCTTCTCCTCCTGCCCTTAATCCCTCCTGGCATCAGAGTCTTTTCCAATGAGTTAACTCTTCACATGAGGTAGCCAAAATATTGGAGTTTTTAGCATCAGTCTTTCCAAAGAACACCCAGGATGATCTCCTTTAGAATGGACTGGTTGGATCTCCTTGCAGTCCAAGGGACTCTCAGGAGTCTTCTCCAACACCACAGTTCAAAAGCATCAGTTCTTCGGCACTCAGCTTTCTTCACAGTCCAACTTTCACATCCATACATGACCACTGGAAAAACCATAGCCTTGACTAGATGGACCTTTGTTGGCAAAGTAATGTCTCTGCTTTTCAATATGCTATCTAGGTTGGTCATAACTTTCCTCCCAAGGAGTAAGCGACTTTTAATCCCATGGCTGCAGTCACCATCTGAAATGATTTTGGAGCCCCCAAAAATAAAGTCTGACACTGTTTCCACTGTTTCCCCATTTCCCATAAAGTGATGGGATCAGATGCCATGATCTTAGTTATCATTGGTTTTGCTGCTACTGCTGCTAAGTCGCTTCAGTTATGTCTGGCTCTGTGCAACCCCAGAGACGACAGCCCACCAGGCTCCCCCGTCTCTGGGATTCTCCAGGCAAGAACACTGGAGTGGGTTGCCATTTCCTTCTCCGGTAAATGAGAAAATGAATCCAGGCCTACGATTATTTTTATCGATCCTTCAAGTCTTATTTTTATTCTTCCTATCCCACTATCTTCCTGAAACTGGTTCTGTTTCTGCATCGTACACTAAATTTTACAGTATGTTTTCTTGTCTTTAGGCATCCTTCACTTTGACACTGCAAGGATCCTCTTAAACTCTGCAGTCTCAAATCCTTTTCTTGAGTGAAGTTCTTAATTATTTACCAACAGGCACAGGCTTGTTGGCATCAATATACTTGTACTTCCAGCCATAGCCTAGGTTGCTATGGCAGTGGTAAAGATACTTTCTTTTTAGTATATATACATAATATTATCAGATCAGATCAGATCAGTCACTCAGTTGTGTCCGACTCTTTGCGACCCCATGAATCACACCACGCCAGGCCTCCCTGTCCATCACCAACTCCCAGAGTTCACCCAGACTCACGTCCATCCAGTCAGTGATGCCATCCATGCATCTCATCTCTGTCGTCCCCTTCTCCTCTTGCCCCCAATTCCTCCCAGCATCAGTCTTTTCCAATGAGTCAACTCTTCACATGAGGTGGCCAAAGTACTGGAGTTTCAGCTTTAGCATCATTTCTTCCAAAGAAATCCCAGGGCTGATCTCCTTCAGAATGGACTGGTTGGATCTCCTTGCAGTCCAAGGGACTCTCAAGAGTCTTCTCCAACACCACAGTTCAAAAGCATCAATTCTTCGATGCTCAGCCTTCTTCACAGTCCAACTATCACATTCATACATGACCACAGGAAAATTCATAGCCTTGACTAGATGAACATTTGTTGGTAAAGTAATGTCTCTGCTTTCGAGTATGCTATCTAGGTTGGTCATAACTTTCCTTCCAAGGAGTAAGCGTCTTTTAATTTCATGGCTGCAGTCACCATCTGTAGTGATTTTGGAGCCCAGAAAAATAAAGTCAGACACTGTTTCCACGGTTTCCCCATCCATTTCCCATGAAGTGGTGGGACCGGATGCCATGATCTTCATTTTCTGAATGTTGAGCTTTAAGCCAACTTTTTCACTCTCCACTTTCACTTTCATCAAGAGGCTTTTGAGTTCCTCTTCACTTTCTGCCATAAGGGTGGTGTCATCTGCATATCTGAAGTTACTGATATTTCTCCCAGAAATCTTGATTCCAGCTTGTGTTTCTTCCAGTCCAGCATTTCTCATGATGTACTCTGCATATGAGTTACATAAACATGGTGACAATATACAGCCTTGACGAACTCCTTTTCCTACTTGGAACCAGTCTGTTGTTCCATGTCCAGTTCTAACTGTTGCTTCCTGACCTGCATACAAATTTCTCAAGAGGCAGGTCAGGTGGTCTGGTATTCCCATCTCTTTCAGAATTTTCCACATTTTATGGTGATCCACACAAAGGCTTTGACATAGTCAATAAAGCAGCAATAGATGCTTTTCTGGAACTCTCTTGCTTTTTCCAAGATCCAGCAGATGTTGGCAATTTGATCTCTGGTTCTTCTGCCTTTTCTAAAACCAGCTTGAACATCAGGAAGTTCACAGTTCATGTATTGCTGAAGCCTGGCTTGGAGAATTTTGAGCATTACTTTACTAGCGTGTGTGATGAGTGCACTTGTGCAGTAGTTTGAGCATTCTTTGGCAATGCCTTTCTTTGGGATTGGAATGAAAACTGACCTTTTCCAGCCCTGTGGCCACTGCTGAGTTTTCCAAATTTGCTGGCATATTGAGTGCAATAGTTTCACAGCATCATCTTTCAGGATTTGGAATAGCTCAACTGGAATTCCATCACCTCCACTAGCTTTGTTTGTGGTGATGCTTTCTAAGGCCCACTTGACTTCACATTCCAGGATGTCTGGCTCTAGGTCAGTGATCGCACCATCGTGATTATCTGGGTCCTGAAGATCTTTTTTGTACAGTTCTTCTGTGTATTCTTGCCACCTCTTCTTAATATCTTCTGTTTCTGCTAGGTCCATACCATTTCTGTCCTTTATCGAGCCAATCTTTGCATGAAATGTTCCTTTGGTATCTCTGATTTTCTTGAAGAGATCCCTAGTCTTTCCCATTCTGTTGTTTTCCTCTATTTCTTTGCATTGATCGCTGAAGAAGGCTTTCTTTTCTCTTCTTGCTCTTCTTTGGAACTCTGCATTCAGATGCTTATATCTTTCCTTTTCTCCTTTGCTTTTTGCTTCTCTTCTTTTCACAGCTATTTGTAAGGCCTCCCCAGACAGCCATTTTGCTTTTTTGCATTTCTTTTCCATGGGAATGGTCTTGATCCCTGTCTCCTCTACAATGTCATGAACCTCATACCATAGTTCATCAGGCACTCTATCTATCAGATTTAGGCTCTTAAATCTATTTCTCACTTTCACTGTATAATCATAAGGGATTTGATTTAGGTCATACCTGAATGGTCTAGTGGTTTCCCCTACTTTCTTCAACTTAAGTCTGATTTTGGCAATAAGGAGTTCATGATCTGAGCCACAGTCAGCTCCTGGTCTTGTTTTTGCTCACTGTATAGAGCTTCTCCATCTTTGGCTGCAAAGAATATAATCAATCTGATTTCAGTGTTAACCATCTGGTGATGTCCATGTGTAGAGTCTTCTCTTGTGTTGTTGGAAGAGGGTGTTTGTTATGACCAGTGCATTTTCTTGGCAAAACTATTAGTCTTAGCCCTGCTTCATTCCATATTCCAAAGCCAAATTTGCCTGTTACTCCAGGTGTTTCTTCACTTCCTACTTTTGCATTCCAGTCCCCTATAATGAAAAGGACATCTTTTTTAGGTGTTAGTTCTAAAAGGTCTTGTAGGTCTTCATAGAACCGTTCAACTTCAGCTTCTTCAGCGTTACTGGTTGGGGCATAGACTTGGATTACTGTGATATTGAATGGTTTGCCTTGGAAATGAACATAAATCATTCTGTCATTTTTGAGATTGCATCCAAGTACTGCATTTCAGACTCTTTTGTTGACCATGATGGCTACTCCATTTCTTCTGAGGGATTCCTGCCCACAGTAGTAGATATAATGGTCATCTGAGTTAAATTCACCCATGCCAGTCCATTTTAGTTCGCTGATTCTAGAATGTCGACATTCACTCTTGCCATCTCTTGTTTGACCACTTCCAATTTGCCTTGATTCATGGACCTGACATTCCAGGTTCCTATGCAATATTGCTCTTTACAGCATTGGACCTTGCTTCTATCACCAGTCACATCCACAGCTGGGTATTGTTTTTCTTTGGCTCCATCCCTTCATTCTTTCTGAAGTTATTTCTCCACTGATCTCCAGTAGCATATTGGGCACTTACTGACCTGGGGAGTTCGTCTTTCAGTATCCTATCATTTTGCCTTTTCATACTGTTCATGGGGTTCTCAAGGCAAGAATACTGAAGTGGTTTGCCATTCCTTTCTCTGGTGGATCACATTCTGTCAGATCTCTCTACCATGACCCGAATATATATTTATTTATTTAATTTCCAATAAATTGCAAACAGATAATACCATAAAGTGTAATAAAAAGGAAAATACTATACAATAGAGAAATAAAGACATAAAAATGCAAGATCATTTCAATTGTTTTTACATTCCTCATATAAGAAGTGTTTCAACAAATTTCTATGGAAGTGTACTAAAAACAGTCTTGATGTCTCCACTATTACCATGTGACAGACTAGGTAATATTTCAGAGAATGACTCTGATCAGTGGACTCTATTTTTGAATAATGATTTGTTGGAAGACAAGCAAAGCTATAGGCACGTCCTTTGAATTATGAATATTATTTTTTTAAAAAAACATTAAAAACTGTTACCAATTAAAGTGATGCCACATCTGGATCAGCTACATTATACAATCTTTATAGTTTTTCTATATATATAATAAACCAGAAGGGTCAGTTCAGTTCAGTCAGTCAGTCATGTCCGGCTCTTTGCAACCCCCTGAATCACAGCACGCCAGGCCTCCCTGTCCATCACCAACTCCCACAGCTCACTCAAACTCACGACCATCGAGCCTGTGATGCCATCCAGCCATCTCATCCTCTGTCGTCCCCTTCTCCTTCTGCCCCCAATCCCTCCCAGCATGAGAGTCTTTTCCAATGAGTCAACTCTTCACATGAGGTGGCCAAAGTACTGGAGTTTCAGCTTTAGCATCATTCCTTCCAAAGAAATCCCAGGACTGATCTCCTTTAGAATGGACTGGTTGGATCTCCTTTTAGTCCAAGGGACTCTCAAGAGTCTTCTCCAACACCACAGTTCAAAAGCATCTATTCTTTGGTGCTCAGCTTTCTTCACAGTCCAATTTTCGCATCCATACATGACCACTAGAAAAACCATAGCCTTGACTAGACGGACCTTTGTTGGCAAAATAATGTCTCTGCTTTTGAATGTGCTATTTAGGTTGGTCATAACTTTTCTTCCCATAAGTAAGCGTCTTTTGATTTCATTCTTTTATATTTTACATAAATGTTTTATTTATATTTATTAAGGAACATAATTATCAGGCAGTGGGATAAGTTTTGGTGTGTTGGCACCATACTAGGGTACAGTCTGGTCTGTGTAAGCAGAATCTGGTCAACTAAAGAAGCAGGGCATTTGGCCAAGGCATGCAAGAAAAGTAAGAACATCAAAATCATAGAAAAACAGACACTCACTTAAGAATATATTAATATGTATTTGATTCAGTCTCAGTGTAAAGAATATAAGCAAAATCATGTTGATCAGAATATGATTCCACCTTTAACATGCCTAACCTCAAGTTATTTGCCTTTTCTAAGTCAAAAAATTTCTGGGGTCTACACAGCAGCATTGTATAATGAACTAGGGCACTCATGATTCTGGCGGATAAAACAGGTAGACAAGACATGGCTTTCTCCCTCATTACCTGTTAAAATATCAAGAGAAGTGTATTATAGATTTGAATAATGTAGCAGAGTTTGGCTTTCAGAGATCTGTGGTTATAGGGATCATTGTAGAAATTACCTTTTATTAATTCACAGAGTTGAAATACACACTAATTTCTAAAAGCAAAAAGAGTCTATCTATGTATACTGAGTCTTACCTACCTCAGAGAGTGTAGGGATCCTGGATAGCAAGGAACTTTTCTTTATATGTGCTAACAGGAAACCATCAACAGACATTCCACAGGAAGCCTTCCTCTGCATGCCTAGTTCAGAGAAATAGAGACCACCTAGCTCCTTTCCACCTAAGGATTCCTAGGTTTTAAAAATAATTTACTCCCAGAAACCAGAAGTAAATCTCAGTGAACTACAGTCTGAAGGCAACAAAGTCAGGTGTTTGTCATAACAATAGTATTAATAAGCTCAAACTCTTCAGTCATAATAGTACAGAAACTCTACAATTGAATACTTGCAATGTCCAAGATACAATCCAGAATAATTGCACATATGGAAAATAAGAAAAGTGGAATTGATTCTCAAAAGCAAATACCATCTGAAATGACATTGATTTTGGATTTATCAGACAAAAATTTCAAAGCAACAATTATAAAACATGCTAAAAGATGTATACAACAGTATCTCCTCAACTTCTTTCTAAAAGTTTTATTCTAAGGAATTTTACATAACAATAGTTACACACATTAAAATTAAAAGAAAATATGTACTTTAAAATGCAAATCATTGAGTATAAAAGGACATTGGGTAATCATAAAATTCAAAACTTATAGAGAAAACACAATAGTTTTACAATTGTATGCACCAAATAACAAATCAGTTAAATACATCAAGATTAAAATTACAATTAAATCTTGATAAAAATTTCAGTCTAATTAATAGACTTCTGTAAACATCATTTCAAATTAAGCAGATATGTTAGAAAATAATATGTCTAGAGAAATTAAAAACATATGAGGATTATACACACATACAAATATATGTACACTGTGTTTATTATATATGTTCAACCAGGAATATGAATTAATGGTTAAATAGAAAGATCACTATTTAAGCTGGTAGTCAGGATTTAGAATAATCTATAGTAATGCTAAAATGTGATTGAATGCCATTTCCCCCTTATCTCTCCACATTGAATTTAACTTTCAACAAACTGCTGGAAACCAAAATTAAGACAAATCAATTCAAAATAAATATAGCTTGTATTGATATTTATTTAAATATAGCTTTATTACCTATTGAATGCAAATGAATCTAATTTGACAGATTGTTAGATAGGCCTTTGTGCCTTCAACATCCAGCCCCAGTATAACATTTCCTTTAGTAATAACAAGTTAAATGTGCTGCTTCCTCCCTCACTGCAAGAAATCTCTTTCCTGGTGTGAGCATCATTTGGCATTAATTAAGCCTACCTATTTCACCAGACATCTAGCAGTTTTAAAAATCTTTAGTTCACAGCTGCCTTGTGGAATAAGCTACAAGTCAGAACTGCTGCTTGCATTTAAAACTATTGCTAACTTTAAACTTTTTAAGTTATAATAAGAAAATAGGTCTGATTTTATATAATGGAGATAAACAAGTGCATTGTGAAATACTAACAATGACTAAGAGTTTCAAATTATGGATTAAAATAGGGAGATGGAAAATTATGGTGATGCATATAATTCTATTCTCAAAAAATAAATGAAATCATTGAAATCAAATAAAACACTTCAAGAGAAAAGTGAATGGACATTGTTTTCTTTACTTTTTTTTTTCAGTTTTATTTATTTAATTTTACTGTACAATATTGTATTGGTTTTGCCATACATTGATATGAATCCACCATGGATGTACATGTGTTCCCCATCCTGAACCCCCCTCCCACCTCCCTTCCCATCCCATCCCTCTGGGTCATCCCAGCACCAGCCCCGAGCACCCTGTATCATGCATGTGGAGATTCGTTTCACATGTAATAATTTACATGTTTCAATGCCATTCTCCAATATCATCCCACCCTCGCCCTCTCCCACAGAGTCCAAAAGACTGTTCTATACATCTGTGTCTCTTTTGCTGTCTTGCATACAGGGTTATCTTTACCATCTTTCTGAATTCCATATATATGCATTGGTATACTGTATTGGTGTTTTTCTTTCTGGCTTACTTCCCTCTGTATAATAGGCTCCAGTTTCATCCACCTCATTAGAACTGATTCAAATGTATTCTTTTTAATGGCTGAGTAATACTCCATTGTGCATATGCACCACAGCTTTCTTATCCATTCGTCTGCTGATGGACATTTAGGTTGCTTCCATGTCCTGGATATTATAAACAGTGCTGTGATGAACATTGGGGTACATGTGTCTCTTTCAATTCTGGTTTCCTCGGTGTGTGCCCAGCAGTGGGATTGCTGGCTCATATGGCAGTTCTATTTCCAGTTTTTTAAGGAATCTCCACCCTGTTCTCCATAGTGACTGTACTAGTTTGCATTCCCACCAACAGTGTAAGAGGGTTCCCTTTTCTCCACACCCTCTCCATCATGTATTGCTTGTAGACTTTTGGATAGCAGCCATTCTGACTGGTCTGAAATGGTACCTCATTGTGGTTTTGATTTGCATTTCTCTGATAATGAGTGATGTTGAGCATATTTTCATGTGTTTGTTAGCCATCTGTATGTTTTCTTTGGAGAAATGTATGTTTAGTTCTTTGCCCACTTTTTGATTGGGTCATTTATTTTTCTGGAATTGAGCTGCAGGAGTTGCTTGTATATATTTGAGATTAACTCTTTGTCCATTGCTTCGTTTGCTACTATTTTCTCCCAATCTGAAGGCTATCTTTCACCTTGCTTATAGTTCCCTTTGTTGTGCATAAGCTTTTAATTTTAATTGGGTCCCATTTGTTTATTTTTGCTTTTATTTCCAATATTCTGGGAGGTGGGTCATAGAGGATCCTGCTGTGGTTTATGTCGGAGAGTTTTTTGCCTATGTTTTCCTCTAGGAGTTTTATAGTTTCTGCTCTTACATTTAGATCTTTAACCCATTTTGAGTTTATTTTTGTGTATGGTGTTACAAAGTGTTCTAGTTTGATTCTTTTACAAGTGGCTGACCAGAGATTGTCTTTTCTCCATTGTATATCTTGCCTCCTTTGTCAAAGATAAGGTGTCCATAGGTGCATGGATTTATCTTTAGGCTTTCTATTTTGTTCCATTGATCTGTACTTCTGTCTTTGTTTTGGTACCATACTGTCTTGATGACTGTGACTTTGTAGTAGAGACTGAAGTCAGACAGATTGATTCCTCCAGTTCCATTCTTCTTTCTCAAGATTGCTTTGGCTATTTGAAGGTTTTTTTGTATTAGCATACAAATTGTGAAATTATTTGCTCTAGTTCTCTGAAAAATACCATTGGTAGCTTGATAGGAATTCCATTGAATCTATAAATTGCTTTGGGTAGTATACTAATTTTCACTATATTGATTCTTCCAATCCATGAACACGGTATATTTCTCCATCTATTTGTGTCCCCTTTGATTTCTTTCACCAGTGTTTTATAATTTTCTATATATATAGGTCTTTAGTTTCTTTAGGTAGATCCATTCCTAAATATTTTATTCTTTTCATTGCAATGGTGAATGGAATTGTTTCCTCAATTTCTCTATTTTCTCATTGTTCGTGTATAGGAATGCAAGGGATTTCTGTGTGTTGATTTTATATCCTGCAACTTTACTCTATTCATTGATTAGTTCTAGTAATTTTCTGTGGAGTCTTTAGGGTTTTCTATGTAGAGGATCATGTCATCTGCAAACAGTGAAAGTTTTACTTTTCCTTTTCCAATCTGGATTCTTTTATTTCTTTTTCTGTTCTGATTGCCGTGGCCAAAACTTCCAAAACTATGTCGAATAGTAGTGGTGAGAGTGGGTACCCTTGTCTTGATCTTGACTTTAGGGAACATGCCAGATTTTGATATCTATGAGTCTTGAATTTCATTATGGCATGTGGTTATTCACTTGTCTAGCATGCAGCCAACGTATTTGATGTATTTTGTAAAGTACTAGGAATAGAAAAAAATAGCAAAAACAATTTTTTTCAGATTGCAAAGAGCCCACAGTTCAGGTGAACCAGTTGTTTTAAAGATAGCTGCTATTACAATCACCTGAAAGTGGATGGGAGGTTGTCTATAAAAAATACAGTTAATCAGGTTTCATGAAGTTAAAACTTTTAATGCTGTTATCTAAAATATTCCAAGATAATTCTAAGGGGAAATAAGATTTGAGAAACATACTCATGCATCCTATAAAAAGGTATATAATTCACCAGAAAGTTATCTCTCAAATATAAAGTAAATTTTAGGATATTTTCTAGTCAAACATTAAATAAAATACTCAAAAATTTTAAAATATCTACTTTTTATCTAATTGTTAATGTGATAAATATGCAATAAACTTTAAGACTACAGAATTCGTCACATATATTTGGCAGTAAAAATACAAAATAGAACTAAAATATTGTAAATTTGGATGGGGAGATCTGCTAAAATGTTTTAAATCTATTATATTTGAGAATATTACTCTGTCAATGTATTCTAGAATTTAAAAGTAAATATTCTAGGTAAAAATATTAAAGTACCAACTAAAATAGTTTTATTTTAATGTTCAGTTCAGTTCAGTCGCTCAGTCATGTCCGACTCTTTGCGACCCCATGAATTGTAGCACGCCAGGCCTCCCTGTCCATCACCAATTCCCGGAGTTCACTCAAACTCATGTCCATCAAGTAGGTAATGCCATCCAGCCATCTCATCCTCTGTCATCTCTTTTTCCTCCTGCCCCTCCCAGCATCAGAGTCTTTTCCAATGAGTCAACTCTTCGCATGAGGTGGTCCAAGTACTGGAGTTTCAGCCTTAGCATCATTCCATCCAAAGTAATCCCAGGGCTGATCTCTTTCAGAATGGACTGGTTGGATCTCCCTGCAGTCCAAGGGACTCTCAAGAGTCTTCTTCAACACCACAGTTCAAATGCATCAATTCTTCAGTGCTAAGCTTTCTTTACAGTCCAACTCTCACATCCATACATGACCACTGGAAAAACCATAGCCTTGACTAGACGGACCTTTGTTGGCAAAGCAATGTCTCTGCTTTTCAATATGCTATCTAGGTTGGTCATAACTTTACTTCCAAGGAGTAAATGTCTTTTAATTTCATGGCTGCAGTCACCATCTGCAGTGATTTTGGAGCCCCAAAAAATAAAGTCTGACACAGTTTCCACTGTTTCCCCATCTATTTCCCATGAAGTGATGGGACCAGATGCCATGATCTTCATTTCCTGAATGTTGAGCTTTAAGCCAACTCTTTCACTCTCCTCTTTCACTTTCATTAAGAGGTTTTTTAATTCCTCTTCACTTTCTGCCATAAGGGTGGTGTCATCTGCATATCTGAGGTTATTGATATTTCTCCCGGCAATCTTAAATACATCCAAATTGATAGCAAGAAATGTGGCATGGGAAAGGGTAATCTTAATCAGCCCATATGTAATGGACTGTAGTATGTTTATGATAATGTTAGCTAATTAGAATAGGAAAAAGGAGTCCAGAATGGCGGTGGCTAAAAAACAAGGAAAGGAAAAGCCTGTGAGAATAGAACAAAGGAAGGTCTAAGGACCAGAGTGAGGACTTTAGGTAGAACAAACAGCACTCCTGATAACCCAGTTTACATAGGGCAGGCCTGGGGGAGGAGAAAAAAACATATAAAGAGGAGCCAAAGGGCTGGGAGTGTCTCTCTCACTCATGCTTTCTCACTCTGTCTCTCTCTTTCTCTTTTCTCTCGCGTCTTTTGGGCGGGCACGCCCTCATGCCTCTAGAATATATTTTCCTTTATTTTCTAAATAAAACTGAGCTGTAACACGGAGCTGTAACACTGATCTGTTCGAGAGCTGTGACACACCGTGGGCTTTAATGTCTGTCGCTTCATATTTTTGTTGTGATGAGACAAAACCAAGGAAATTATACACTCCTCTGACAGTAATAAAAGAACAAAAGAAGGGTTTAAAAAATCGAGGTAATTTGGAAGTACACAATATATATATAACTAAATGCAAAATAATTGGTAACAATATGATATGCAAATTAAACATGGTAGATTAAAAACAAAAATAATAATGGTCTGTGTGTATGAAAATGCAAAATCAAACTACAGCTTTTAATGAGATAAGTACCAAAATGTTCAAACATTGAATGCCTGAAAGACAACTTATGGGTGGAAATCTGCATAAAATGTTAATCTGAATAAAGCTATGCTAATTTAATTGAAGAAGGCAATGTCAACCCACTCCAGTACTCTTGTCTGGAAAATCCCATGGATGGAGGAGCCTGGTAGGCTGAAGTCCATGGGGTCGCTAAGAGTCAGACATGACTGAGTGACTTCACTTTCACTTTTTACTTTCATGCATTGGAGAAGGAAATGGCAACCCACTCCAGTGTTCTTGCCTGGAGAATCCCAGGGACGGGGGAGCCTGGTGGGCTGCTGTCTATGGGGTCGCATAGAGTCGGACACGACTAAAGCGACTTAGCAGCAGCAGCAGCATGCCAATTTAATACAAAATAGATTTTTCTCATCAAGTAGAAATCACTATGGAATTATGAAGAACTAAGTCACTCAAAAAGCATGAACAATTTTATACTTGTCTTCATGTAATAAGAGAGCCTTGGTAAACATATTTTTAAAAGTTGATAGAAGTTCAAAGAAAAGGAGTACACTAAGTCTGTATATTGTCACCCTACTTATTTAACTTATATGCAGAGTACATCATGAAAAATGCTGGGCTGTTGGAAGGACAAACTGGAATCAAGATTGCCGGGAGAAATATCAATAACCTCAGATACACAGATGACACCACCCTTATGGCAGAAAGTGAAGAACTAAAGTGCCTCTTGATGAAAGTTAAAGAGGAGAGTGAAAAAGTTGGCTTAAAGCCCAATATTCAGAAAATGAAGATCATGGCATCTTGTCCCATCACTTCATGGGAAATAGATGGGGAAACAGTGGAAACAGTGTCAGACTTTATTTTTCTGGGCTCCAAAATCACTGCAGATGGTGATTGCAGCCATGAAATTAAAAGACACTTACTCCTTGGAAGGAAAGTTATGACCAACCTAGACAGCATATGAAAAAGCAGAGACATTACTTTGTCAACAAAGGTCCATCTAGTCAAGGCTATGGTTTTTCCAGTGGTCATGTATGGATGTGAGAGTTGGACTGTGAAGAAGGCTGAGTGCCAAAGAATTGATGCATTTGAACTGTGGTGTTGGAGAAGACTCTTGAGAGTCCCTTGGACTGCAAGGAGATCCAACCAGTCCATCCTAAAGGAGATCAGTCCTGGATGTTCATTGGAAAGACTAATGATGAAGCCAAAACTCCAATACACTGGCCACCTCATGTGAAGAGCTGACTCATTGGAAGAGACCCTGATGCTGGGAAAGATTGAGGGCAGGAAGAGAAGGGGACAACAGAGGATGAGATGGTCGGATGGCATCACTGACTCAATGGACATGGGTTTGGGTGGACTCCAGGAGTTGGTGATGGACAGGGAGGCCTGGTGTGCTGCAGTTCTTGGGGTCGCAACAAGTTGGACACGATTGAGTGACTGAACTGAACTGAACTGAACTGAGAATATAAATATGAAAAAAATGGAAATTTAAAATCAATTGGGAATGCAAAGAGACTAAAATTGTTGCATATAAAAACATGAGTTTCTAATATAGTATTTTGAAGAATAGTATATACATAGAAGAGAAAGACAAGCTTACATTTTAAGCACAGAGGTAACTTAGAATAACAGAATGAAGGCAGGAAGAATGGAAAAACTAAATTATAAGATATAACGTATTAGCAAAAGCAAAATTTATCTTTAAAAGAATAATATCTAAAAATAACTTTGAGATTGGTAAAGAATGCACAGATAAGTAATTATTATACATTGTAATATAAATGAAATTAAATGTTTAAAAACTGTAATTACTAACAATTATTTAAAAGTGTTGTCTGAGTAATCCTGTAAACATTCAAATAACATTTTGTCTTTTTAATCTTCTTTCAATTTAAATTTCTGAAATCAATGGATAATTATGTTCAAACCAAGAAGGAAAGATGTATTTAATACTGAAATTCTATAAATAAATTTCATTACAACAACAAAAGGAAAAAAGCAATGTATATCTCAATACCAGAAGAAAAAGATTGGAAAAAAAAATCAAAACACATGTATCAAAACATTTCATACAAATTTGGATTGAAGAGAAAGCTTTGCTAACCTAATAATTTGGTAAAATTTTCCACATTTGCTTTTGTTTCAACAACTTAGAGATCTATTAAGCAATTTATAGATATTGTTTACATACTGACAGAATAACACTACACTTTACATTAAATTTATCTGTGATTTTTATTGTGAAATAAAACATTCACTGAAAGTATATAAAAGAGAAATATACAGCATAGTTAATGATTATACAATAAATTATCGTAAAACAATCATCCAATAAATAAAGTTTCAGTCACAACAGAAGTCTCCATCTCCCCAGCATTCCCCTTCTAGATCCCCCTGATCATTTTAGAGTAAACACCATCCTGACATTTATAGTAGTAACTCTCTTGCTTTTTTTTACAGTTTTAGTGTCATATATGTGCTCTTTAAGTTGTAAATGGTGATATAGACAAATAAATTAAAAGCCTGGAAACTCAAGGATAAGACTTATGGACCTGAAACTCAGAAGGCAGAAAAAGATTGGTTAATGGAATTTTGAAGAAACTACAAACTGGGCTTGATTACTGCCTCTGGAATTATTAGTGAACTGCTGGGGTCCAACTGAAGGGACAAGAAACAAAGGGAAGGATAGAGTCATTCCTTTCTCCTTCAGTTTCCAGGGAGTCACTGACATCTCTATTGACACAACTAATTGGAAGTTAGCAGGTTTAGAGAGTAGTACGCCAGATCATAAGGCATAACATAGAATAGGTTTAAGCAGAGAGAAAATATTCTAATAATCATCATTCCTCCTGTATAGTCTCCTTACTTCACTTTGAGCTCCTATAAATGACACTGAAGACAGCTCCCATAAAGAGATTACCAAAATGAAAGTCCAGTTATATCACTGCCCTCTAGTGTCCCTCAAGGTGTCTCAGGATAAAAGAGTATTTAAAATAAAAGACTTTGGAAACTGGTCAAGATGGCCAAGTAGGAGGCCAGCTCTTCCTCCTCAACCATACAAAGCATTCAGAAACTAAGAGCAACATTGAAAAATTAAGATTCAACATTCAAAAAAATAAGATAATGGCATCCAGTCCCATCATTTCATGGCAAATAGATGGGGAAACAATGTAAATAACAATAGACTTTATTCTCTGGGGCTCCAAAATCATTGCAGATGGTGACTGCAGACATGAAATTAAAAGACACTTGCTCTTTGGAAGAAAAGGACAAATCTAGACAGTGTATTAAAAAGCAGTGACATTACTTTGTTGACAAAGGTCTGTCTAGTCAAAGGTATGGTTTTTCCAGTAATTATGTGTGGATGTGAGTGTTGGACCATAAAGAAGGCTGAGCACTAAAGAATTGATGCTTATGAACTGTGGTGTTGGAGAAGACTCTTGAGAGTCCCTTGGACAGAAAGGAAATCAAACCAGTCAACCCTGAAGGAAATAAATCCTGAATATTCATTGGAAGGACTGATGCTGAAACTGAAGCTCCAGTACTTTAGGCACCTAATGCAAAGAACTGACTCATTTGAAAAGACCCTGATTCTGGGAAAGATGAAGGCAGGAGGAGAAGGAAACAACAGAGGATAAGATGGTTGGATGGCATCACCGACTCAATGGACATGAGTTTGAGCAAGCTCAAGGAGATGGTGAAGGACAGGGAAGCCTGGCGTGCTGCAGTTCATGGGGTTGCAAAGAGTTGGACAAGACTGAGCAACTGAACAACAACAACAAATAGAACAATTTTCTTTGAAAATTAACTGGAAATTGGCAGGAAAACTTCTATACAACCAAGGCTCTAAGAAATATTCACATAGAATGAAGAAGAAAAAGGAAAGAAGCAATTGGGTTAGGACCTGTACCCTTGGGAAGGGATTCAGAAGAAAAGGAAGATTACAGGTGTGGAGATCCTCCCTGGAGAATGAGTAGCCTGAGACATATTTGGTGCTCCAGTCCTTAGGCCAGCACAAGGAAGATGAACTCCCTTGGCTGCTTGGAAAGCCAGTGGGACTACAAGTGACTACCAGTTTAAAGCAAGTACATAGTTATAGGACAACATGTCAGAACCTGATGGTAATCCAAAAAAAAAAAAAAAAAGATACACAAAAATTAAAAAAAAAAAATCCATGAATACAATGCTTTCAAGACACTCACTTCAGAACTGAAGACACACATGAACTGAAAGTGAGAGGATGGAAAAAGATATTTCATGTAAGCAGAAAGAACAAGAAATAAGAGATAATGATACTTATATCATTATAAGTATATTATTATACTTTAATATAAAAGCTATAACAAAAGACAAAGAAGGACATTATATTGATAAAAAAATTAGTACAAGATGAGAATGTTACTGTTGTTAACATATGCACCGAATACAGTACATATACAGAACACCAAAATATATAGAGCAAACATTAGCAGAAATAAAGGGAGAATTATATAATATAGTAATAGGAAGGGGCTTTAATACTCCACTTCCACCAGTGTACAGATCATCCATAAAGAAAATTTATAAAGCAACAGTAATCTTGAATGACACAATAGACCAATTAATCTTGATAGATATGTATAACACATTCCATTCAAAAGCAGGAGAATATCCATGGACCATTCTCCAGTAGAGATCACATCCTGTGTCACAAAACAAACCTCAGTAATTTTAGAGGCTAGACATTATATCAAGCATTTTTTTTTTTTTTTTCTGACCACAAGAGTAGGAAACTAGAAATCAACTACAGGAAGTAAAAGGAGAAAATAAAAAACACACAGAGACTAATGAACAAGCTACAAAAAACTAGTGGGGCAATGAAGAAATCAGAAAATATCTTGAGACAAAAGAAAATAGAAAAAACAGCTTTCCAAAAGCACTTTCAAGTGGTATGTAGTGATGCAGGCTTACCTCATGAAACAAGAAAATTCTCAAATAAATAATCTAGTACACCTTATAGAAGGAGAAGGCAATGGCACCCCACTCCAGTACTCTTGCCTGGAAAATCCCATGGACGAAGGAGCCTGGTAGGCTGCAGTCCATGGGGTCATTGAGGGTAGGACACGACTGAGCGACTTCACTTTCACTTTTCACTTTCATGCATTGGAGAAGGAAATGGCAACCCACTCCAGTGTTCTTGCCTGGAGAATCCCAGGGATGGGGGAGCATGGTGGGCTGCCATCTATGGGGTTGCACAGAGTCGGACATGACTGAAGCGACTTAGCAGCAACAGCATACCTTATAGAGGAATTAGAAAAAGAACATAGTGTCAGCAGAAGGAAAAAAATAATATCATCACAAATACAGACACAAAGATCAATTGAACAGAACACATTTTCCATAAATAAACCTGCACATTTAGACCAACTAATCTATAACAAAGTAGGCAAGTATATACAGTGGAGAAAATATAGTATGTTTAATAAGTAGTGCTGGAGAAAAATGAAGATCTGCATGTAAAACAATTAAATTAGAACATTTCCTAATGGTGTATACAAAAATAAACTCAAAGTGAGTGGAAGACCTAAATGCAAGACCCGTAACCATAAAATTCCTAGAAGAGGATATTGGCAAAACACTCTTAAACATGTATCTTAGTAATACTTTTTTGGTCAGTCTCCTAAGACAAAAGAAAGAAAAGTAAAAATAAACAAATAGAACCTAATTGAACTTAAAAGGTTTTAGCAGAGCAAATGAAACTGTTAGCATAGCAAAAAGACTTAATGGGAGGAAATATTTGCAAATGATATGACAGACAAGACATTAATTTCTGACATATATAAATAGTTTATACAACTCAATGTCAAAAAATAAACAACCATAAATAGACATTTTTCCAAAGAACTCACACAAATGGCTGATAGTAGCATGAAAAGAGGCTCAGGATCCTGAAGAGACCCTGAATGAGGGCATGGCAACCCACTCTTGTACTCTTGCCTAGATAATACAAATGGAAACAACAATGTATTTATGACCTCTCATCTATCAGAATGGCTATCACTGAACAGTCTTCAAATAAATGTTTCTGAGGATATAGAGAGAAGGAAACCTTTTACACTGTTGATAGGAAAGTAATTTCATGGAAAACAGTATGGAGTGTCCTCAAAAAACTAAAACTAGAACTGCATTACGATCGAGCATTTCCAGGCCTGGGTACATATCTGTTAAAAAAATGTAAATACCAATTGAAAAAGATGCTTAAACCCTGACGTTCACAGCAAAAATATTTATAACAACCAAGACATGGAAGCAACCTGTCTGTCTGTGAAGAGATGAATGGATAAAGAAGAGATAAACACACAAATACACACACACACACTGGAATATTACTCAGCCATAAAAAAGAAAAATTCTGCCATTTGTAATAATATGGATGGACTTGTGGAAATATTATGTTTAGTGTAATCATTCAAACTGAGAAAGACAAATAATGCATGCTATCACTTATATGTAGAATCTAAAAATATAAACCAAATGAATGTACGTAACAAAGCAGAAACAGACTCACAAATATAGAAAACTAGTGGGTATCTGTAGGGTAAATAAAGGATGGAAGGGCAAGATTGGGATAAAGGATTAAAAGGTATAAACTACTATGCATAAATAAATAAAAGGATATATTATTATATACTATATAATATATAGCATATTATATACTATATTACTGTAGAGTACAGCAAATTATAGCCATTATCTTTTAATAATTTTAAATGAACTACAATCTATAAAAATATTGAATCACTACACTGTAAATCTTAAATTAATATATTTGATAATATTGTAAATAAACTATGTTGCAATAGAAAAGTAAATAAATAAAATGAAATGACTTCCATGGACCTTATAATCTGACCTCCCATTTCTTCATTGTCTTTTTTCTCCTAAATCTACTTTGATCTCAGTGCTATTTCTGGAATGAGTCAGGAATGCCCTCTCTTGGGATATTTCTATGCATTACTCAACTTTCTCAGCATTCCCACAGCTTACAGTTTCAGCTCACTCCTGTCTTTGCTCAAATTCTTCTCTCAATAGGCCCTCTCTATTTCAAATCCTGAAAGATGGTGCTGTGAAAGTGCTGCACTCAACATGCCAGCAAATTTGGAAAACTCAGCTGTGGCCACAGGAATGGAAAAGGGCAGTTTTCATCCAATCCCAAAGAAAGGCAATTCCAAATAATGCTCAAACTACCACATAATTGCACTCATCTCACACACTAGTAATGTTCAAAATTCTCCAAGCCAGGCTTCAGCAATATGTGAACCGTGAACTTCCAGGTGCTCAAGCTGGCTTTAGGAAAGGCAGAGGAACCAGAGATCAAATTACCAACATCCGCTGGATCATGGAAAAAGCAAGAGAGTTCCAGAAAAACATCTATTTCTGCTTTATTGACTATGCCAAAGCCTTTGACTGTGTGGATCAAAATAAACTGGGGGAAATTCTGAAAGAGATGGGAATACCAGACCACCTGACCTGCCTCTTGAGAAACCTGTATGCAGGTCAGGAAGCAACAGTTAGAACTGGACATGGACCAACAGACTGGTTCCAAATAGGAAAAGGAGTACGTCAAGGCTGTATATTGTCACCCTGCTTATTTAACTTATATGCAGAGTACATCATGAGAAACACTGGGCTGGAGGAAGCACAAGCTGGAATCAAGATTGCTGGGAGAAATATCAGTAACTTCAGATATGCAGATGATACCACCCTTATGGCAGAAAGTGAAGAACTAAAGAGCCTCTTGATGAAAGTGAAAGAGGAGAGTGAAAAAGTTGGCTAAAAGCTCAACATTCAGAAAACAAAGATCATGGCATCCGATCCCATCACTTCATGGCAAATAGATGGGGAAAGAGTGGTAATAGTGGCTGGCTTTATTTTGGGGGGCTCTAAAATCACTGCAGATGGTGATTGCAGCCATGAAATTAAAAGACACTTACTCCTTGGAAGGAAAGTCATGACCAACCTAGACAGAATATTGAAAAGCAGAGACATTACTTTGTCAACAAAGGTCCATCTAGTCAAGTCTATGGTTTTTCCAGTGGTCATGTATGAATATGAGAGTTGGGCTATAAAGAAAACTGAGCACCAAAGAATTGATGCCTTTGAACTGTGGTGTTAGAGAAGACTCTGGAGAGTCCCTTGGACTGCAAGGAGATCCAACCAGTCCATCCTAAAGGAGATCAGTCCTGGGTATTCATTGGTGGGTCTGATGTTGAAGCTCAAATTCCAGTACTTTGGCCACCTGATGCCAAGAACTGACTCATTTGAAAAGACTCTGATGCTGGGAAAGATTGAGGGCAGGAGAAGAAGCAGTTGACAGAGGATGAGATGGTTGGATGGCATCACTGACTCAATGGACATGGGTTTGGATGAACTCCGGGAGTTGGTGATGGACAGGGAGGCCTGGTGTGCTGTGGTTCATGGGATCACAAAGAGTTGGACATGACTGAGCAACTTAACTGAACTGAACTCATCATCAAATTTACCTTACTTTTTCTGTCTTCACCACTTTATCTTTGTGCTGCTATATCATTCACCATTTTGACTATCACCTTCCAGCTCTTATATTTTGCTTATATTTTGTATTTCTTTCTCTATTTAGTAGAATATAAGCTGCACAAGTGTAGGCATTTTTATCTTTCTAAATCCCTTGTGCTTAGAACAGTGACTTTTATCTAATAGAAATTTTATTTAATTCCAGTGTTTGGTGTAATGTTTTTAGCAACTTGATGTCTAGCTCATTTTTATAGTTTGTACTACTGCTTATATCATAGGGCTTTATAAGAAATACAAGAAAAACCCACACACAATAAAACATTTTTCATGTTCCTCAACACATATTTGACAATCAGTTAATATCAGCTATATTTGTGCTGTTATTTATGATAGTTTATCATCATTAATTACTCCCCACTCCAGGACTCTTGCCTGGAAAATCCCATGGACGGAGAAACCTGGAGGGCTGCTGTCCATGGGGTCGCTAAGAGTTGGACACGACTGAGCGACTTCACTTTCGCTTTTTACTTTCATGCATTGGAGAAGGAAATGGCAACCCACTCCAGTGTTCTTGCCTGGAGAATCCCAGGGACGGGGGAGCCTGGTGGGCTGCTGTCTATGGGATCGCACAGAGTCGGACACGACTGAAGCGACTTAGCAGCAGCAATAGTGATCAGCTTCCCCAGAACCTCAGGGTAAAGATTCAACCTGCAGTGCAGAAGCTGAAAGAGATATGGTTTCAACCCCTGGGTTGGGAAAATCTGGAGGAGGGCATGGCAACCCACTCCAGTATTCTTGCCAAGAAAATCCCATGGACAGAGGTCCCATTTCCCTGGTAGCTCAAAAGTAAAAAATCTGCCTGCAATGCAGGAGACCTGGGTGCAATCCCTGGGTCTGGAAGAGACCATGAATGAGGTCATGGCAACCCACTCTAGTACTCTTGCCTAGAGGATCCCATGGACAGAGGATACTGACAAGCTGCAGTCCATAGTATCACACAGAGTTGGACATGATTGAAGTAACTAAAAACCAGCAGCAGCAGCAGCAGAAAAGACTGGTGGGCCTTTGTCCATGGGGTCACAAAGAGTGATATGACTGAAGAGGCTGAATATGAAATCATAATTAAGAACAGTCATATTTGTCAAGGGGCAGTGAAAAGCACATTTTTTAAAAAGGGAGGATACATTTTCAGAAACATTAGAAAATAATCTTGACACAACAAGACTCTTTAATGGTGACATTTTCACTTGTAGTAAATATGGTAGTCTTGGTTTGCTTAAGTAACTATTTTCTTGTATTGTTTTTGGATGCTTTGGCATGCCTTCTTGTTGTTAAATATGCTGTCTAGGTTTGTCATAGCTTTTCTTCCAAGGAGCAAGTGTCTTTTAATTTCATGGCTGCAGTCACCATCTGCAGTGATTTTGGAGCCCAGAAAAATAAAGTCAGCCACTGTTTCCAGTTTCCCCATCTATTTGCCATGAAGTGATGGGACTGGATGCCATGAGTTTTTTTGGATGTTGAGCTTTAAACCAGCTTTTTCACTCTCCTTTTTCACCTTCATCAAGGGGCTCTTTAGTTCCTCTTCACTTTTTACCATAAGGGTAGTGCCATCTGAATATCTGAGGTTATTGATAATTCTCCTGGCATTCTTGATTCCAGCTTGTGCTTCTCCAGCCTGTCATTTCACATGAAGTACTCTGCATATAAGTTAAATAAGCAGGATGACAATATACAGTCTTGATGTACTCTTTTCTCAATTTGGAACAAGTCCATTGTCCCCTGTCCTGTTCTAACTGTTGCTTCATGACCTGCATACAGGTTTTCCAGGAGGCAGGTCAGATGGTCTGGTATTCCCATCTCTTGAAGAAGTTTGTTGTGATCCACACAGTCAAATGCTTTAGTGTAGTCAATGAAGCAGAAGTAGATCTTTTTTCTGGAACTCTCTTGCTTTTTCTATGATCCAACAGATGTTGACAATTTGATCTCTGGTTCCTCTGCCTTTTCTAAATCCAGCTTTAACATCTGGGAATTCTCGGTTCATGTACTGTTGAAGCCTAGCTTGGAGAACTTTGAGCATTACTTTGCTAGCATATGAAATTAGTGTAATTGTGAGGTAGCTTGAACATTCTTTGGCTTTTCCCTTCTTTGGAACTAGAATGAAAACTGACATTTTCCAGTCCTGTGGCCACTGCTGAGGTTTCCAAATTTCCTGACATATTGAGTGCAACACTTTCACAGCATCATCTTTTAGGATTTGAAATTCCATTACCTCCACTAGCTTTGTTCACAGTGATACTTCCTAAGACCTATGCCTGGTATCTTACAAAGTGCTAGCCAAGAGGACTTCATTTCCATATGCCAACACCCTTAATCTAGGAAGGCCATGCCATTCTAATGGTAGAAAGCAAAGAGGAACTAAAGAGCCTCTTGGTGTGGGTGAAAGAAGAGTATAAAAGAGCCAGCTTAAAAATAAATATGAATGAAATTTTTTTATGAAAGAAAAAAAAAAGATCATGACATCTGGCCCCACATTCCATGGCAAATAGAAGGGGAAAAGGTGGAAATAGTGACAAATTTCCTTTTCCTGGGCTCTAAAATCACTGTGGATGGCAACTGCAGCCCTGAAATCAGAAGACAATTGCTTCTTGGCAGGAAAGCTGTGATAAATCTAGACAGTGTGTTGAAAAGCCGAGACATTACTCTGTTGACAAAGGTCTGTATGGTCAAGGCTATGGTCTTCCCAATGGGCACATAAGGTTGTGAGACCTGGACCATAAAGAAGGCAGAACACGAAAGAATTGATGCCTTCAAACTGTGGTGCTGGACAAGTCTTCTGAAAGTCCCTTGGTCAGCAAGAAAATCAAACCAGTCAATCTTAAGGGAAATCAACCCTGAATACTCATTGGAAGGACTGATGCTGAAGCTGAAGCTCCAGTATTTTGGTCATCTGATGTGAACAGCTGACTCATTGGAAAAGTCTCTGATGCTGGGAAAGATTGAGGACAGAAGAAGAAGAGGGCATGAGAGGATGAGATGGCTGGATGGCATCACCGATACAAGGGACATGAACTTGGGCAAACTTCAAGAGATGGTGAGGGACAGGGAGACCTCGCGTGCTGCAGTCCATGGGGCTGCAAAGAGTCAGACATGACTGGGCAGCTGAACAAAATCAACATAAAAGCAAACCCAGCAATAAAATTCTAAGACAATGATTCTCATATGCATGTTTTTCAGGAATTCATGGAATATTAGAAAATATTCTAGCCAGAGACTTCAAACTGAAAGTGTCAGATGATTTTCAGGAAAAGACAGTTTCTAATGAAAAACCCTTTAGGTCTAGTATTTCCAGATTTACTGAATCTCAGTATGTGAGTAATTTCTTTCTCAATCCAATGGAACAAAATTCAGAACCACCTATTATCAGGTTTAATCTTTGTGCTCTTATTCTTTATTTTCTCAGTTTTCTAAAAGTCCTGAAGATTTAAATTTGGAAATAAGATCTAGAATCTAACTTTTTTTTGATCCCAACTTAAAAGTGAACCACCAACTATAACCATAATCTTTCTCTTAATTTTCATTTGTATTTCAGTGCTTGTAATTTCAAGTCTCAAATGTTGTACCTTTTCCAGTAACATCACATTATTTGATAAATGACCATTAAAGAAGTTCAAGGAAATCTGACACTTTCAGAAGTTAAGCCTCATCTATATCCTACCAAAACACTTGAAATAGTGGTACATATCTGGATTGAACATGTCTTCAAGATTATGTCCTTGATTTAGGCTGAAAAAAATGACTTGAAGACTGAGAACAGAAGCAAAGATTGTATACATAACTGATGGATGTGTGAACTGTTATATATACTTGGTTAAATAATTTGGCATCATTTTTAAAAGGCAGTGCTTCCCTCTACCATATGACTCAACAATTATATTCCTGCAATCTGAAAAATTTACTTTTGCGCATGTACACTAAAAGATTCAAAACAAAGATAAGTAACATCTCTGTTTGTAATAGCACAAACCTGGAAACAATGCAAAAGCCCATGTAATTAAAATAAAACAAACAGTATATTTAGAATCATATTTTAACAGTGAAAATGAGTTAAAATAACTTCACATTACAGACTGTATGAAAATTAGTGACAAAATGTCTAATGAATAAAAGCAAGTCATAGATATATAACTTTATAAAATTAATAAATAAGCAGAATTTTTTAAATGTTACTAACAGAGGAGGGCAAAGGTTATTGAGAGATCAGCAAAACTGTGATTCTAAATAGGATGACCAAAAAGACTTACTAAGGTAAATTTGCATAAAAACTTCAAGAATGTAAAGAAATCAACTATTTGTCCATCTAAGAGATTAGTACTTCTGGTAGAGAAAAATAACTGAGGTAAAAGTCCCAGGGCATGCCCAACTGCTGTCTAATTTGAATCCTATATCTGAAATATTTTGTTCTACCCATCACTTTCTTTATGTTCTGCAGTCTTTTCTAGACTGGCTAATTGCTACTTAAATTTTAATAAGTCATCTCCTGTGATGTATTAAAAGCCTAATTTGAATTATTTTAACTGGTATAGATGCTCCCCCCTTTTGCTTTTCTCTCACATAACGGTGTACTATTGACAATTAAATTTCATTGTTTATTCTATCTCTTCATACATAAAACAAGCAGAAATAGCTTTACAGTTAGTGTTTCTTCTGAGAAATGCACACCTTTTTCCAGATAAAAATTATCTCAAGACAGTGACAAAAGGTGATAAGATGAAACATAAATTCCACAGCATTAACACTTCTCAAGGAAGAATCATTTATGTCTCATATTCAGCATTCCAAATGGAAATTGTCAGTGATAGCCATTACCTTTGTGGAAATGGAACAAAAGAAAAAACTTTACAGCTAAGTTGAAGGAAGAAAAGATATTGTATCTTCAAATAATAACTGGCATAATGGAAATCCACAATAATGCTTTTGGAAAAGTACCTTCTCAATTGATGTAATGTCTGTCAGATATGTAAGTCATATGAAATATTTAACTTGTCCGAACAAGTAAAGAACTAAAAAAGCAAACAATCTACCTGGAATCCCCTCATTAAAAGAATTAAAGATTACCTAGAAAAGCTATAAAACTTTCCTCCTTATCATGAAATTTGATAAAATAAAAAGAAGGAAGGAAATCACACACATTCTCAGCCACATTTCTTTTTCTAAGTCTATGTCAAATTAGATGATGCTAACTAAGAGGACTCATTTGGTCCAATATTTAGCTAGATGTTATAAGAATATTTCTAAGAACCTACTTGGCTTTCTGTTCCTGAACTCCTGTTTAGAATATATTTAGTTTTCTATAGCAAGTTTGATATCACCTGTGTATCTCTGCATAAGGCAATTACAAAGCTCCTCTTCTAAGAAGTTAAATGACTTAGCTTTAAGGTGAATTTTGCCACCAATCCTAATTACAGTTATTACTTTTTTTTTTTTTCCTGATGGTGGGTTTTGAGGTCTACTGTCAATTTGATTAAATTCTTTCTTCTACTTGATTCCCTAAACAGTTACTTTTGTTGCCTGTCACACCCAACACCCTCTTGGTGCCTAATTTTAACTTTTGTTCCATTGTCCCCATTAAAACTTTTTCTCCTAGTTAACTCAAACTTTTGAATTTACATGCCACCAGCATACACAGTAATTATATATGTTGTATATATCATGGATATGATATGATAGGTGTCCATATGATAGTGGACAATAAAGATTTCAAACCAAGCTTGTTGTATTCCAAAGTCTGTTCATTTCTGGCTGTTTGTTTTCCACAGTTAGTCATGAAATTGCAGATAATGCATTCTGGCAAATATACAAGGATACAATGCTTTCTGGCTTACATTGTCTGCTGTCAGCCTCCCACCAAAGATCACAAGGAAAAATGATACTGAAGGAAAGCTAAGTTCATTAAAAGAGTTGAAGTGAAGAACATAATCTTGAAAAAATAAATTAAGTAGTGCCTAGAAAAGTGTATCTATAAGCTTGTGAATCTGGACCCAGGCAACTTAAGGTGATTTTTTTTTTTTTTTATGAAGGGGGACAATTTATTACTGGGTATTAATTGGGCAAATTTAATAACAAAATGTAGAATTCATAGACAGTAAGGAGAGGCCAAGGGCCTTGATAAGTAAAGTGTTTGACAAAACAAGTTGTTTGCCCCATCTGAGCAAATTTTTGTCTGGGTGAATTGATTTGTAAGATTTTCCAAAACCAAATAATGAAATTATTTGTTGGCTTACAGTCTTCTCTGCCTAAGAGATAATTTTGGAATTAAATAGTCAGCTAATATTGAAAGAAGCAGTTTTTCTTCTTCAGTTCAGTTCAGTTCAGTTGCTCAGTCATGTCCAACTCTTTGCAACCCCATGAATCACAGCACACCAGGCCTCCCTGTCCATCACCAACTCCCGGAGTTCACCCAGACTCATGTCCATCGAGTCACTGATGCCATCCAGCCATCTCATCCTCTGTCGTCCCCTTCTCCTCCTGTCCCCAATCCCTCCCAGCATGAGAGTCTTTTCCAATGAGACAACTCTTCGCATGAGGTGGCCAAAGTACTGGAGTTTCAGCTTTAGCATCATTCCTTCCAAAGAAATCCCAGGGCTGATCTTCAGAATGGCCTGGTTGGATCTCCTTGCAGTCCAAGGGACTCTCAAGAGTCTTCTCCAACACCACAGTTCAAAAGCATCAATTCTTCGGCACTCAGCCTTCTTCACAGTCCAACTCTCACATCCATACATGACCACAGGAAAAACCATAGCCTTGACTAGACGGACCTTTGTTGGCAAAGTAATGTCTCTGCTCTTGAATATGCTATCTAGGTTGGTCATAACTTTCCTTCCAAGGAGTAAGCGTCTTTTAATTTCATGGCTGCAGTCACCATCTGCAGTGATTTTGGAGCCCCAAAAAATAAAGTCTGACATTGTTTCCACTGTTTCCCCATCTATTTCCCATAGAGACTTTTTAGTTCCACAATAATTAAACTCTGTAGTTACAAATAGTCTCAATCTTCAACATATATCATGGCAAATGTCCTATACTTGCTGAACATAAGTTTAAATTATGCATTTGAACTCATGTTGGAATATTTGAAGTGTGCATTGTGTTGTTTTGCTTGTGAAACTGAACAGACATAGAGTAAAATCCACTTAATTTCTAGAATAATCTCCTCATGAATTTATAGATAAGTTCTGAAGCCTTAACGTTAGGACTCTACCTAAAGGAAAAACACAAAAAAATGTTATCATTTTCAAAGTGGTTTAAGTGAGAAAGCAGGCACCTGGATTTAGGTTCAGGAAGTTGTGGTTAATTATGTCCTTGAAAACCAACCTAGGACAAGACAACTCAACTTACCTTAGGCTTTTTTTCCTCTTTCTGATACTGGATTCCATTAACAATCCCCTCACCACTTTGTGCCCCATCTAAATATTTCAAACTTTCTCTCACCAGAGTCAACATTTATTTAAATAGTTCTGTTAATTTTCCTGATAAATAGAATTTTGCCTAATTCTTCAGGAGTCCCTCTGTCACAGACCTCATTTCTGGAGAGTGAATCTGTCTTTTTCTTGGTGTTTTGGTCTGTTTGTATAATCTGTCTATTATCTCTGATGCCATATACATTTTTCTTTGAAGCTTGTGATTAGTGTGCCAGACATATTTTTCTTGTTGTTTTTAAATTGATTAATTGATATTCTTCATATTCAAGGAAGATATAAGTCATTACAGAGAGAAAAAAGCTACACCACTATAAAACAAAGCAAATAAATAGAAGAATAGACTAGAGTAGAAGAAAAACTTTGCTATAAAATAAAAAGAAATTGAAACAAAGACTTCGTGTAACAAAGTATAATTGCTAGAAATAGATTCCAAATAGTCTTTGGACTTGCTAGAAAGACAGAGAGGTGATCATAAACCTTTATAAAAATTACTCAAGGAACTTCCCTGGTTGTGTAGTGGTTAAGCCTCTGTACTTCTAGTGCAGAGGACATTGGTTTGATCTCTGTTTGAGAAATTAAGATCCCCAGGTAGTGTGATCAAAAGAAAAAAGTTATTCTGTTCCAAGCAAGCCATTTGTTTGGGAAAGCATGTCCTTAGAGGAAATCTATATGATATGATATAGTAAATATTCTACTCTGTATTTTATCATTACTATGATATTTAATGACTTGTCACTTTTCCTAACAATGCCTTTGAATGCCAACTGACAATATACTATCTAAGGGCAATCATTTAAAAACAAATCCGTACACAGGGTTATTGTTACCATCTTTCTAAATTCCATATATATGCGTTAGTATACTGTATTGGTGTTTTTCTTTCTGGCTTACTTCACTCTGTATAATAGGCTCCAGTTTTATCCACCTCATTAGAACTGATTCAAATGTATTCTTTTTAATGGCTGAATAATACTCCATTGTGTATATGTACCATAGCTTTCTTATCCATTCATCTGCTGATGGACATCTAGGTTGCTTCCATGTCCTGGCTATTATAAATAGTGCTGCGATGAACATTGGGGTACTCGTGTAAAAAACAAAACAAAACAAAACAAAAAAAACAAATCCGAAGATATCTAGTCTAAATTCACAACTTTTAAATTGTTGTTCTATCAGAACATATATTTGAATTTGCTAAACATTAAGACAAGGAATTTTAAAAAGACTTACAGAGATACAGAAACTGTATTATCCAAAAATAATAGTGAGAATTATTTCTCTGGGAACAACAGTGAGGATAATTGATACCTGTTTTATGTCTGAGACCAGTGATGTAAGGACTATTGGAGAGAATGCAGAAAAAGCTGTTTCCTTGGGCAGATCTAGATAAATATTATTGATAAAGACATTTAGAGAATATAGAAGAAGGGGTATGATGAGTTTATGAGTAAATTTGACTCGGGTAAGGGATACTAACATACCCAGTAAAACATTATTTCTGGTTGTGTCTGTGAGGTTGTCTCAGAAAGAAATTAGCATTTGTATCAGTACACTGATCACTGTCACTGTTGAAGGCCAGAGCAGAACCTAAAGGTCAAGAAAAAGCAAATTCACTCTCTGTGCTTAAGCTGAGACATCCATCTTTTCTTGCCCTTGGATATCAATGCTCCTGATTCTTGTGTTTTCCAATTTGGACCAGGACTTACACTATCAAACCACCACTTCTCTTCCCCCAATTGTCATGTCTTTTGACTTAGGTTGGGTTGCACCACCAGCTTCCCTGTCTTCAGCTTGCAGATTTGTGGATGACAGAGCATGGGACTTTCCAGTTTCTAAAGTCACATTAACCACTTCCTATAATAAGTCTCCTTTTCTCTCTTTCTATCTCTCCATTCATCCATCCATCCATCCTGTTCAGATCAGATCAGTCGCTCAGTCGTGTCTGACTCTCTGCGACCCCATGAATTGCAGCACGCCAGGCCTCCCTGTCCATCACCAACTCCCGGAGTTCACTCAGACTCACGTCCATCGAGTCAGTGATGCCATCCAGCCATCTCATCCTCTGTCGTCCCCTTCTCCTCCTGCCCCCAATCCCTCCCAGCATCAGAGTCTTTTCCAGTGAGTCAACTCTTCACGTGAGGTGGCCAAAGTACTGGAGTTTCAGCTTTAGCATCATTCCTTCCAAAGAAATCCCAGGGCTGATCTCCTTTAGAATGGACTGGTTGGATCTCCTTGCAGTCCAAGGCACTCTCAAGAGTCTTCTCCAACACCACAGTTCAAAAGCATCAATTCTTTGGTGCTCAGCCTTCTTCACAGTCCAACTCTCACATCCATACATGACCACAGGAAAAACCATAGCCTTGACTAGACGAACCTTTGTTGGCAAAGTAATGTCTCTGCTTTTGAATATGCTATCTAGGTTGGTCATAACTTTCCTTCCAAGGAGTATGCATCTTTTAATTTCATGGCTGCAGTCACCAGCTGCAGTGGTTTTGGAGCCCAGAAAAATAAAGTCTGATGCTGTTTCCACTGTTTCCCCATCTATTTCCCATGAAGTGATGGGACCGGATGCCATGATCTTCGTTTTCTGAATGTTGAGCTTTAAGACAACTTTTTCACTCTCCACTTTCACTTTCATCAAGAGGCTTTTGAGTTCCTCTGCACTTTCTGCCATAAGAGTGGTTTCATCTGCATATCTGAGGTTATTGATATTTCTCCCTGCAAGCTTGATTCCAGTTTGTGTTTCTTCCAGTCCAGCATTTCTCATGATGTACTCTGCATATAAGTTAAATAAACAGGGTGACAATATACAGCCTTGACGAACTCCTTTTCCTATTTAGAACCAGTCTGTTGTTCCATGTCCAGTTCTAACTGTTGTTTCCTGACCTGCATACAGATTTTTCAAGAGGCAGATCAGGTGGTTAGTAGTTATATTTCTCTGGAGAACCCTGACTAATGCAGGAGTTACAGATTTAAAAGGGTTCATTGATGTTTGACCATGATTCTAAAATGATAAGTAAGAGAGTTTCAGGACTTGGGAGAGAGAGTGATACTGGAATAAAGTAAGAACATATATATCCTTATTGGAATTTTAATGTAGAAAATGAGAGGGGGCCTGGGAATCTGGGATTTATTTTGGCAAATGTCATAAAAATCTTGGTAATCTCAAGGCAGATAACAGTACCAAGACCATGAGTTTTGGAAAGCTAAAATGAGTGTGAAACCCACTAATGACAGTGAGGAAGGCTAAAGGAAGAAAGATCTTAACAATTGTGGATAACATTTTCTCAAAATATATAATATACTATCCTGATTTCTAAATAAATACTAAATAATATGTATATACTATAGGTAATTATACTTACAATCTATTGCTAAGTTTAAATCAGTTGCATTGAAAAGCATTAAACTTCATTAAATTTACATTTAAGAATCATGGAACCTTGGGATTAAATTTGATAGCATCTTTTTATTTTATAAAGAAGGGGACAGTGTAAAATAATTTGTTCAACTTATCTACAGTTATAGAATAGAAGACTGAGGATTAAAGCAAAGATATATTGAATTGAATCTTACCCAAGTTTCTTTTCTGATTTCTGGTATTTTTTTTTTTTAAACCACATCATCTGTATATCAGAAGTGATTTGAAGTGACTTAGGAAATCGTTCTTTTAAATGTTCAAAATTTAGTTAGGATATAGACAGGATATATATAGGATATAGACAGGTTAAGATATATTGTAGTAACAACCCCAGGTTCACTTATTATTTGTGTGATATATGGTTATTATAATTTAGTTATGATTCTGCTCCATATTCTCCTATTCTAAGTACACAGCCTAACAAAAACTCCACCATCTAGATGTCACCAATTGCTGAATAAGAGAAAAGAAAGATAGTAAATGATATACTTGCTCTTAATATCTTCAACCTGAAACTGACACAATAGTTTCTATTCATTTGTTTCAAGGCAGATGTCATGCCTTCACCTAATTACGCTGCTGTTGCTGCTAAGTCGCTTCAGTCGTGTCCGACTCTGTGCGACCCCAGGGATGGCAGCCCGCCAGGCTTCGCCATCCCTGGGATTCTCCAGGCAAGAACACCAGAGTAGGTTGCCATTTCCTTCTCCAATGCATGAAAGTGAAAGGTGAAAGTGAAGTCACTGAGTCGTGTCCAACTCTTAGCGACTCCATGGACTGCAGCCTATACCAGGCTCCTCCATCCATGGGATTTTCCAAGCAAGAGTACTGGAGTGGGGTGCCATTGCCTTCTCCATCACCTAATTATAAGTATGTGCAAAACAACACACACAGGAGAACTGGAAGTAATGTAAGCACACAAGTGACTACCATGATCTGCCTTCAGGTGGTAGTGGTTTAGTCACTAAGTCATGTTTGACTCTTGAGATCCAAAGGACTGTAACCTGCCAGCTCCTTTGTCTGTGGGATTTCCAAGGCAAGAATACTGGAGTGGGTTGCCATTTCCTTCTCCAGGGGATCTTCCCAAACCAGGGATCAAACCTGCATCTCCTGCACTGCAGGCAGATTCTTTACCACAGAGCCAACAGGGAAGACCAATTGGCCTACTAGTCACCAGATATTCACCTTCTTTCTCTGAGACCCAAGCATATTCCCTTTTTAAGGGAGAAATCCAAAACTCCTGTCACTTTATTCACGTCTAAGAATAGAATTTCTGAGAGTTCATGGCAGTCCTTGAGTTGGGGTGCTGTGAAATGGTCCTAAACTGGATCTAGATTTCTAGATGTGGTTTTATTTGATCTGGAGACCTATGAATTAAGAAGAAATAGTCCATGGCAAAGTTAAAACTGAGGCCTAGATCTTTGCACAAAGTTGTATGTATAACATAGGCCTTGTATATATAATATTTTTTGACAGCATATTTTTATTTATTTATTTATTTTTACTTTACAATATTGTATTGGTTTTGCCATACATCAACATGCATTTGCCACAGGTGTACACGTGTTCCCCATCCTGAACCCCCCTCCCACCTCCCTCCCCATCCCTCTGGGTCATCCCAGTACACCATCCCCAAGCTTCCTGTATCCTGCATCGAACCTGGACTGGCAATTCATTTCTTATATGATATTATACATGTTTTAATGCCATTCTTCCAAATCATCCCCCCCTCCCTCTCCCACAGAGTCCAAAAGACTGTTCTATACATCTGTGTCTCTTTTGCTGTCTCGCATACAGGGTTGTCATTACCATCTTTCTAAATTCCATATATATGCCTTAGTATACTGTATCGGTGTTTTTCTTTCTGGCTTAATTCACCCTGTAAAATAGGCTCCAGTTTCATCCACCTCACTAGAACTTATTCAAATGTATTCCTTTTAATGGCTGAGCAATACTTCATTGTGTATATGTACCACAGCTTTCGTGAAAGAAATGGACAAATTCTTAGAAAAGTACAACTTTCCAAAACTGAGCCAGGAAGAAATAGAAGATCTTAACAGACCCATCACAAGCACAGAAATTGAAACTGTAATCAGAAATCTTCCAGAAATAAAAGCCCAGGTCCAGACGGCTTCACAGCTGAATTCTACCAAAAATTTAGAGAAGAGCTGACACCTATAATATTTTTTTTAATCAATATAAAATAGATTTTCTTTTTCTTACTGGAATCCTAGAAGAAAAAAAAAATGGAAAAAGTGAGAAATACACATCACTTCATGTCAAATAGATGGGGAAATAATGAAAACAGTGACAGGCTTTATTATTTTGGGCTCCAAAATCTCTGCATATGCTGACTGCAGCCATGAAATTAAGACACTTGCTCCTTGGAAGAAAAGCTATGACCAACCTAGACAGCATATTAACCAGCAGAGACATTACTTTGCCAATAAAAGTCCATCTAGTCAAAGCTATGGTTTTTCCAGTAGTCATGTATGGATGTGAGAGTTGGACTATAAAGAAAACTGAGCACTGAAAAACTGATGCTTTTGAACTGTGGTGTTGAAGAAGACTCTTGAGAGTCCCTTGGACTGGAAGGAGATCCAACCAGTCCATCCTAAAGGAATCAGTCCTGAATGTTTATTGAAAGGACTAATGCTAAAGCTGAAACTTCAATAATTTGGCCACCTGATGTGAAGAACTGACTCATTTGAAAAGACCCTGATGCTGGGAAAGATTGAAGGCAGGAGAAGAAGGGGACGACAGAGGATGAGATGGTTGGATGGCATCACCAAATCAATGGACATGAGTTTGAGTAAGCTCCAGGAGTTGGTGATGGACAGAGAAGCCTGGTGTGCTGCAGTCTATGGAGTCGCAAAGAGTCAGACACGACTGTGTGACTCAACTGACTGAAGAAATACCTATATTGTCTGAAGTATGCTATCTCTACAACTTTGTTCCAAAGCTTGACCAAACTTGATATCTACTTTTGAAATTCAGAATTCTTTCTTTTACTTTATTTGAGACATTATTTTAGGCCAGAAAATAAAATGAGTTAACACTAGTCAATCATTTATTGTCATGTTGTACTGAACACCTTTATATGTTATATTTAATTTGATCTTCTATCATTATTATAGACAAAAGGAATATAAATTTTTCTGAAGTGTTAAGGTTGGTAGTTGGTAGAAACAGATTTAAATATCTGATATATGTCTCAAAGCCCACAACCCATGGATTTTTTTTCCCCAATGTCTCATGTCATCTCAAAGTTCAAATTCAATATGTATTACCTCACAAGACTGTGCTAGACCCAGTGTAGAGGGAAAAAAATGTCCCAGGCTTTTCCCCCAAGTGATTTATGATCTTAGAAGGACTGGAAAACAGAAAGGTAATAGTTGGCTTTAGTGAGTAAGGTTTTCTGAGCTTTGGCTCCTGAGCACTTGAACTTTGCATTGTGTGTTGAGAACAACATTAGAAAAGTTTCAGAAGGGAGTGTGCATTATCTCTATATTAACATTGCCTTTAGTGAGAATGAATAAATCTGGTGAGGAAACAGGTAGTAGATGATAGAATGCTTTGAAAACCATAGAGATGTGGTTTTCATGGGGTTTTCACATGTGAACTTACCTTTATCCAGAATCTTAAAGTGAATTATCCTTGCCCTCTTATGAATTCAATAGATATTTTTAAAATGTATTTATTTTAATTAGAGGCTAATTACTTTACAATATTGTATTGGTTTTGCCAATAGATATTTTTTTAAGACACTAACTTCTCCACACATCCTTATCTGAATATTTGTTACGAAACAGTGAACTCATCTCATGCTTTTCAACTATTTTAAAAGGTAGTTCCTTAACTCTAAACCAAACTGAAAATATTATTCTCAGAGCCTTATGCAATTGCAAACCTGTTCCTAGGAATACAACATAACTTTTGGTCTGAATATTTGCTTTGGATCCTGATATTTTTGTGTGAATTCTACTCCTGTTCATTAGCTCAATGTCCTCTCTAATGTCCTTGTTTACTCCAAACCCAATATTCTGAAAAGAGAAATGGGATGATATATTTGGTTTAATCTGGACACTGACTGAGTGATGACATTTAAGCACATTGTGAGTTAGAACTAGTGCAGTATAAACTGCAATTTCGGCTGAGGAGTAAGGAGGATGGGCAATTATGCTTCTAGTAGGCTATTTTTCATGTCCATAACTGGACATAAATATAGGCAATTCAGAGCAGGAAGAAATATGACTAGAACTTAGCTTGGCTGACTTAGTTGCAAACAGAAAAAGGATCCTGAAAAAGGCTGGAAGTTGGTCCGTTTTAGCCTCATTTGTTTTCAAGATGAGTCTGTTTCTGCCTCATCAATTGCTACTCCTCATTGAGTCATGCTCCATGCTTGTTAAATATCACTTCATTGCTTTCAACTTCATCCTTCTTAGTCAACATCTCTCAAGCAAGCCACAGCATAGTAACACCAAGTTTCAGTCCCCCAGTGAAGCACATCTTGGCCCTATTTTTCCAACTCTGTTCATTTATCACCCTGATCTGAACCAAGAATCCTGCTCTCTTCTCTCCTTGTCAGCCACTGTGTTACATCACATCAAAGTCCTTGTACCCATCAGGAGCAGCAATGGGAACAGTTGTCACCTGGAAGTATTTCACTAGCACAGAAGGTGAGATACAGAATACAGAAAAGAAAAAAGCTTTCCTTCTGCCCTCAATAAAATATCTCTTTCATTCTTCTGCCCTCAGCAGGCATATCTTTAGTGGCTTCTAGAGGGAGAAATTGCAAAGAGCTCCCCATGCTAAATGTTCAGGATCACAGTTTGAACTGACTGAACTGCTTACTTTAAAGCAGAAAATTGATGAGGGCTGATATCTCTAATCCTTTTATTCCTGTTCATTTCAGACCATCAATTATCCAGAGAACATCCATCACCACACCACTCACCTTCTTGTAGATCTAATGCCCTACCCCTTTCTTCCTCCACACTTTAGACATGTGATTTTTAAAAGTCCTTTCTAACATAAACACCTTCTCTTGATATTTCTTTAATCTTCCCACTCTTAGTGAGAACTGGAGTTCTCTTGCTCATTGAATAATCAATTTTCCTTGTAGGCTTCTCTAGTGGAAGATGTTTTATCCCTTTTATTTCTTATAACTAGGCATCAGGGATAGTATGTGTTTTTCCTGTATTCCATTTTAAAATGAAGATCATTTGTCTAAGCTATTCCTTCAAAATCAGTTTATTTGAAACTTGTGCCATTCACTATTGAAAAAAAAAATAGCTCTCCTAATTTCTCATTTACCAATGCTTTACAGATCTGTGTCATTCTTTTCAATCACTGAAGAGTATTTTTTGTATTCTGCTTCACTTTTTTTCTCCCCTATCTCAGGTATTACCACCTCAACTATATCATCACCCATTTTGGAGTCCACAAACACTGGCTTATCAGTCTCTTGAACTATTCACTTTCAATTATTACTCTCTCAATTTTATTTCTTTTTCTCTGGTCACACCTTGTAATTGATCATATTTGGGTTTTTTTCATTTCTGTGTTATATGCTTTTTCCATTTCATTACATAGAATAATGAAATTTTATATTTAATAAAGTAATAATTTTTGCTCATTCATAAGGCTAATCTTAAGTGAACCATCTTTTTCCTTTTGGGTTTTCCTGGTGGCTCAGATGATAAAGAATCTGCATGTAACGGGTTTAATCCCTGGGTTGAGAAGATCCGCTGGAGGAGGGCATGACAATCCACTCCAGTATTCGGGCATGGTGTTAAAAATAAAATTACTACCACTACCATGATTCACTAAATGGAGTCAGCATATTTATCTACCATTACTTTTGTATTAAAACTGTGAATACACTGTATCAATACAGTGAAGGAAAAATAACATGTCAATATTAGTTTTTAAATACTTTTGAAATTGCAAGTGTCTGAAAAGTGGCTTAGGGAAGCCCATCGGTCTATGAACTGAACTGAGAACAACTGTTGTAGAATATTGGTTTGAAAGTGAAGTAAAACCTCACATGAAGCATACATTTTAAATTAGATACAGAGTTCTTGATGTTTGAAATTTGTGTGATGCTAAAGTGGACAAAACTGTTATTTTAAACTGGTTGTTAGAGCAATACGTAGTATATGCTATCTCTTGATTCTTAAAAATGGCTAGGATTTTGAAAAACAGAAGAAAAGGATGTCTAAAAGACCAGTTACACACTTCACTTAAGCATTGAACTGTTTGGTTTTCATGGTCAAGGGAGAGTGATTTAAGGTACAGTAGACTGTTAACTTGTAGTAGGTAAGTGGAGTTAGGGTAGAAATATTCAGCTATGATTTGTACTATGAAGTTGGAAGACTTGGTTCTATTTTGTTTTGAGGGAAAATCAAAGACTATTGGTTAGGGACACAAGGAAGTAGAATTTAGAGAAAGTGTTTCTAATCATTATGCCAGTCCCATAAATGGTCAAGTTCTCACTGAAAATATTCATGTTCAAAATAAATTCTCATTTTCTCCCATCATGCTCCACTGATAAGTGATACTTTGAAATAAAGTTGGACTAGATTAGCTCTCTAGGACCTCTAAAGTCCATTTCCTAACTAAGAGCTTACAATTTTATGATATACTGTGGTGCCCACATGTACCACTACTAAGGCCCAAGATATATTAACGCTTAGATATGTAACCAGATTATTTTTTTTTTCTCCACTATTACCCAGTTACCCACTCCAGTACTCTTGCCTGGAAAATCCCATGGACGGAGGAGCCTGGTAGGCTACAGTCCATGGGGTCGCAAAGAGTTGGACACGACTGAGCGACTTCACAGAGACTTCACCCAGTTAGGCAAACTTGCCTCTATTTAGGTTATTTATTTCTCCAAGGGCTCATCTCATTTTGGAACCTACATAACATGTTTTTGTTTCACCCACCTTGAACTGAGAAATATAAAAAGTGATTCCATACATGTTTGTGTGTCCAATAAACACTGAAGGGCATTTAAGAGATCAGCTTTCATTTTCAGGAAAAAAAACAAAAACTATTTGCTTAAATACTTCTGCACTGGGTGGAAAGGAGAGAGCAAAAGACTGTCATTTTTTAAAAAGCTTGAAAGCCAGAGAAGCTAATGAAAGTCAACCGCCAGAAGACTTTATTTTTTTTTTAACTTCATTTCACTTTTGGAATCTGTGATGCAGTTATTTTGGGATTCAGCACTTTCTAAATGCATATATGCTGCCTCTAAATTCTGGGTTGGCCTCTCATAGCTTAATTTGGCTCTTTGGTAAGCAATCATCCTGATATGTGCTGGAAAAGTCTAGTTACTTGGATACAGAATCTAACATTTTCTGGCCAGTAGTATTTCAATGACATTTCCAACTACTATGTACCTATAATATATAGAGGACCATATCTAGAGCTCCTTAGCATTTATAGCTTAGCCTCCTAGAACAATTCATTTCATACAGAAACAAGAGTAATGGAAGGTAAAGATAAGTTCACCCTTACATGGTGCAATCCCAAATTACCAAATATAGTTAGCTTTGAATTCTCTGGTTCTGAGGAATACGAGCCAAAAGAGGAAAAAAAAAAAAAAAAAGTAAAGTGGCTATTTGAGGCCACATTTTCTAAAGGTTATTTAATCTGGAATATTGTGCTTGAATCCAATTATTAGGACAAAATAATAAAATTTTAGTTTGAGTATAAAAAGTCAGTCTTGGATTTTCTATGCATAATTTGCATTTAGACACATTCAATACTTTTTTAACTTAAACTGCTTATTGAAAAGCAATATGTGAACATTTTTAATATTCCAAAATAAATAAAGACCTTTCCGTTACATACGTTCTCTTTTAAGGCACTTTTTTTTTTTTTTTTGGTATATTCTCTCTCAGAAATTCTCTGGGCACGTATTAATTTTCAAATGAGATCATATTATACATAGTTTTAAATTGCTCTCATTTTTACCAATTTTTTTTAATTTTATTTTATTTTTAAACTTTACATAATTGTATTAGTTTTGCCAAATATCAAAATGAATCCGCCACAGGTATACATGTGTTCCCCATCCTGAACCCTCCTCCCTCCTCCCTCCTTCCTCCCCATTCCATCCCTCTGGGTCGTCCCAGTGCACCAGCCCCAAGCATCCAGTATCGTGCATCGAACCTGGACTGGCAACTCGTTTCATACATGATATTTTACATGTTTCAATGCCATTCTCCCAAATCTTCCCACCCTCTCCCTCTCTCACAGAGTCCATAAGACTGTTCTATACATCAGTGTCTCTTTTGCTGTCTCATACACAGGGTTATTGTTACCATCTTTCTAAATTCCATATATATGCGTTAGTATACTGTATTGGTGTTTTTCTTTCTGGCTTACTTCACTCTGTATAATAGGCTCCAGTTTCATCCACCTCATTAGAACTGATTCAAATGTATTCTTTTTAATGGCTGAGTAATACTCCATTGTGTATATGTACCACTGCTTTCTTATCCATTCATCTGCTGATGGACATCTAGGTTGCTTCCATGTCCTGGCTATTATAAACAGTGCTGCGATGAACATTGGGGTACACGTGTCTCTTTCCCTTCTGGTTTCCTCAGTGTGTATGCCCAGCAGTAGGATTGCTGGATCATAAGGCAGTTCTATTTCCAGTTTTTTAAGGAATCTCCACACTGTCTCCTCCCATGTTAGCATATACTCATTTTCACTTTCTTTTTAACAATTTAAGAATGTGTCAGTGTATATAAACACTATAATTTACATAAGTCCTTCAGGATGAACATACTGATTCTCATTTTTGATACTTGCAGAACAATTTATAATGAATATTATTGTCATATATTTTTGTGAATTTATAGTATTATTTTACAACTTTTCAAGTAGACTTGCTGAGGTAAAAGGTATATACTTATAATATTTTTGTACTTATAGTTTGTCTTTTATTTAGCTGATATATATTATTCTGTGATATGTTTAGCCGATTTTACTTACACTTTTTAGGAGTAAATGGAAATTTTTGAACTGAGAATGAGAAGTCTGAAGTATAGAACAATAGTTTAAAAAAAGAGAATAGCTTCTTAGTAATATAAAATTGATGCTGTTTGCTCCATATCTGTTACATACAAATGGAAACCGATCTGATGTTTTATTCAGAAAGTTCAAGATGACTTAAAAATGAGGTTATACTTGATATATCTTATTTTAAACACAAATATCACAGTTTATTAATTACATGGGATTTATTATTTGTATTTATAAGAGTGATATGGGTATTTATTTGCCCTTTGTCCCAAAAGCTTTTGTTTAAAGGAATACCTCGTTATATAATTACAGTGTTTTACAAGAGGAAATAGAGATTTAAAGTATTAAATATTAATGTTTTCATATTAGTAGGCCTAAAGAAAAATATGATTATTTTCATAGATGCTGAAAATACTTCCATCAAATTTCAATACCCATTTCTGGTTAAAACGTGGAGTAATATGTTAAATGATGCTATCTTTATTACCCTGACAAAGCACATATACTTTATTCCAAACTAACATCTTTCTTAATGGGGAAAATTGAAGTATTTCCATCATCTAATGGAAAAGGATAGAGTTGACCATGGACTTCTATGCTATTTAACATCTTATTCGAATTACTAGACAATGCAATTAAATAAGAAAGAAAATAAATGAAGGGATACAAATTTTAAAAGCAGTAATAAAATATTTTCTGTTTGTGAATGATATAATTAACTGGAAAAACCAAGAATGATTGATAAAATAAATGAAAAATTAATTTTAAAATATAGGACATGAATTTAGTATGCAATAGATAGTCTTTATTCTCAACAAATAACAAATTATCAAATATTATGAGACACAATATTTTGTTGGCTATTATTAATAATCTTGCAATTATTTATAATAGCAAGAAAAATATAAAATAGTGATAAAATGAATTATACAAAAATGAGGAAAGTTTAAAACACAGATGAAAGACACAAAAATAGACTTGAACAAAGGGAAAGCTCTTATTTTTTGCATAAAAGCCCTCAATATTTTAATGACAACAATTCAATCTAAATTAGTTTATATATTTAATGAAATCCTGGTTAAAATACTAAGATGTGTGCCTCACTGAATTAATATTATCTATCAAGCATACGAGAAATAAATGTGAAGGATTTCCATCATTATCTATGAAAAATCCTCTGATACTGGACTCACATTGCAACAAAACAATAACAACAACAACAACAAAAAAAACTGAGAAAAAGAAAACAGTTACAGATATTGAACAATAGGAAAAATACAACTTTTTTTTTCCTTCAGTTCAGTTCAGTTCATTTCAGTTCAGTTCAGTCACTCAGTCGTGTCCAACTCTTTGTGATCCCATGAACCACAGCACACCAGGCCTCCCTGTCCATCACCAACTCCGGGAGTTCACTCAAACTCACTTCCATTGAGTCTGTGATGCTATACAGCCATCTAGTCCTCTGTCATCCCCTTTTCTTCCTGCCCCCAATCCCTCCCAGCATCAGAGTCTTTTCCAATGAGTCAAATCTTCGCATGAGGTGGCCAAAATACTAGCGTTTCAGCTTTAGCATCATTCCTTCCAAAGAACACCCAGGGCTGATCTCCTTCATAATGGACTGGTTGGATCTCCTTGCAGTCCAAAGGACTTGCAAGAGTCTTCTCCAACACCACAGTTTAAAAGCATAAATTTTTCCCTTAGAGATAATAAATGAATGAGACAATCATGATTTCCCTGACTTTATGCCCATATGCCCCATCTGGATCTGGCTAGAGAAGGGTGTCTTTGAAATGCAAGCTGCCCTTTCGTCTAGGTTGTTGAGAATGAGGTTAATATTTGGGAGGACCAGAACAGTGAACATTTGTATGGCTGAGTAACAGAGAGAAGGAAACTATAGATAAGGGACTCCAGAAATATGAATTTTTAAATGAATTTCAGGCTAAATGGTTGTGTATTGTGAGACTTTATGAAGTCAGACATTAAAAAACTATAACATACAATTTCAAGAGTATGCACACACACACACACACACACACATTCATGCACAACAACAGCAAAACAAACAGACAAAAACTAAGGTGTAAGGTCAATAATTAGCAGAGCTCCTACCATGGTGGGTGACATTTGAATTTTAATCTGCCCTAGTAGGGAAAAACATAGTAAATTTAGTAGAGACCACAGAAGGTCACACTTTATCAGTAGAGATCAATTAGCTCTGTAGTAAAGAATGCTTTTTTTTTTCTTTCTAAATGCTTTATTATCTACAGTTATGTATTTTAGTTATTTTCTTTATATATAAAATGTTTATATTTATATATAAAGTACAATAACATTTATAAACCTTTCATGTACATGTATTGAGTTTTAACAAATGCATCCATACACCTGTGACAAATTCTGTCCAAGATATAGAACATCACTGTTAGTCCAGGAAATCAACTTCTGACCTCACACTCATACAAACAATATCAATATTCCATTCCTTTTAATTACTATGTAGCATTACTTTCTATTTTATCTTTTTTGATAAAATTTACTTTTGCTTGTATTTGTTTAGTTTACTGCTTTGACTAACCTAGAGGGCATATTAAAAAGCAGAGACCTTACTTTACTTAAGTCAAAGCTATGGTTTTTCCAGTAGTCATGTATGGATGTGAGAGTTGCACCACAGAGAAAGCTAAGCACTGAAGAATTGATGTTTTTGAACTGTGGTGTTGGAGAAGACTCTTGAGAGTCCCTTGGACAGGAAGGAGATCAAATAAGTCAATCCTAAAGGAGAGCTGTCCTGAATATTCATTGGAAGGACTGATGCTGAAGCTGAAACTCCAATACTTTGGCCACCTGATGCGAAGAACTGACTCACTGGAAAAGACCCTGATGCTCAGAAAGATTGAAGGCGGGAGAAGAAGGGGATGACAGAGGATGAGATGCTTGGGTCGCATTACCAAGTCAATGGACATGAGTTTGAGCAAACTCCAGGAGTTGGTGATGGACAGGTAGGCCTGGTATGCTGCAGTCCATGGGGTCACAAAGAGTTGGATATGACTGACTGAACTGAAGTACATATGAATCCCTATAAAGAAACAAAATGAAAATAAATGACTCATACAAATTCTTACCAAAGAAAAGGTAAAGAAAAAGAATCAAACTTATATCTTACTATCAAAGGAAATATTGTGTTTATCATATTTGATGAGATTGGCCCATGAGATTAGCTCTAGTGCTTTGTAAAGACCACCTGTTAATAAATAGAAGAATTAGAAACAAGATGAACTAATAAAATTTATATTACTTAACTTCAAAATAATAATTATTCAGGTGCACATTATTAATGGGTTAGGTATCATTCATAAATGTTACTTACTATTATCAGAGAGTTTAAAAATGTACCTTTACAATGAGAAGATCTCATTGTCTCCAAAGAAATGAAATGATTCAAATGAGCATGATTATGAGCATTCATGCTCATTCATGATTATGAGCATTCATCCAAATGAACAGGACAGTTTGACAGTATGTACATCCTTGTGAGGTTCAATTAACTAGCCAACCAACTATGACATATTTTTTCAAACAAATTGTGTAACCTGTGCCTGATTTGTCTTTAGACCTGTGTTCCAGTACACAAAGAATACAGTATATGAAGGAAAAAATTGAATAATATAACAAAGAGAAAAGCAGTCAAGTCCAGACATCAGTACAGTTTAGAAAAGAGCTATCTTGATCTTATAAAAAATTAAATAATCATTTAAATAATATGAAGAGATTTGCATCAAATGCAATGTGTGATTTTTGAGTGACGAGTTGTTCAACATATCTGAATATGATTACTTAGTTGCAAGGTTCAATAAAGAAACAAAAAAAAAGCAAAGATAGATGAATAAATAGATATGCTAGATTATAATGATATATATAGATGTTAAATTAAATATGAAAAAATATTAATTAGTCATTTTATTATTTTAATGTGTTCTGTACTTTAAAAAATTCATAATAATACTGCAAAATATAAATTTTCAAAAGAGAGTTAATTCCTCACGCCAGTCAGAATGGCTGCGATCCAAAAGTCTACAAACAATAAATGCTGGAGATGGTGTGGAGAAAAGGGAACCCTCTTACACTGTTGGTGGGAATGCAAACTAGTACAGCCACTATGGAGAACAGGGTGGAGATTCCTTAAAAAACTGGAAATAGAACTGCCTTATGATCCAGCAATCCCACTGCTGGGCATACACACCGAGGAAACCAGAATTGAAAGAGACATGTGTACCCCAATGTTCATTGCAGCACTGTTTATAATAGCCAGGACATGGAAGCAACCTAGATGTCCATCAGCAGATGAATGGATAAGAAAGCAGTGGTACATATACACAATGGAGTATTTCTCAGCCATTAAAAAGAATACATTTGAATCAGTTCTAATGAGGTGGATGAAACTGGAGCCTATTATACAGAGTGAAGTAAGCCAGAAAGAAAAACACCAATACAGTATACTAACGCATATATATGGAATTTAGAAAGATGGTAACAATAACCCTGTATGCGAGACAGCAAAAGAGTCACTGATGTATAGAACAGTCTTTTGGACTCTGTGGGAGAGGGAGAGGGTGGGATGATTTGGGAGAATGTCATTGAAACATGTATAATATAATATGTGAAACGAGTCGCCAGTCCAGGTTCAATGCACGATACTGGATGCTTGGGGGGATGGTAAGGGGAGGGAGGAGGGTTCAGGATGGGGAGCACGTGTATACCTGTGGCGGATTCATGTTGATATATGGCAAAACCAGTACAATACTGTAAAGTTAAAAAATAAAATAAACTATGGATAGATCAACTAAACAGAAAATTAACAAGGAAACACAAACTTTAAATGATACAATAGACCAGTTAGACCTAATTGATATCTATAGGACTTTTCATCCCAAAACAATGAATTTCACCTTCTTCTCAAGCGCACATGGAACCTTCTCCAGGATAGATCACATCCTGGGCCATAAAGCTAGCCTTGGTAAATTCAAAAAAATAGAAATCATTCCAAGCATCTTTTCTGACCACAATGCAGTAAGATTAGATCTCAATTACAGGAGAAAAACTATTAAAAAATCCAACATATGGAGGCTGAACAACACGCTGCTGAATAACCAACAAATCACAGAAGAAATCAAAAAAGAAATCAAAATTTGCATAGAAACGAATGAAAATGAAAACACAACAACCCAAAACCTGTGGGACACGGTAAAAGCAGTCCTAAGGGGAAAGTTCATAGCAATACAGGCACACCTCAAGAAACAAGAAAAAAGTCAAATAAATAACCTAACTCTACACCTAAAGCAACTAGAAAAGGAAGAAATGAAGAACCCCAGGGTTAGTAGAAGGAAAGAAATCTTAAAACTTAGAGCAGAAATAAATGCAAAAGAAGCAAAAGAGACCATAGCAAAAATCAACAAAACCAAAAGCTGGTTCTTTGAAAGGATAAATAAAATTGACAAACCATTAGCCAGACTCATCAAGAAACAAAGGGAGAAAAATCAAATCAATAAAATTAGAAATGAAAATGGAGAGATCACAACAGACAACACAGAAATACAAAGGATCATAAGAGACTACTATCGACAATTATATGCCAATAAAATGGACCAAGAGGAAGAAATGGACAAATTCTTAGAAAAGTACAACTTTCCAAAACTCGACCAGGGAAGAAATAGAAAATCTTAACAGACCCATCACAAGCACGGAAATTGAAACTGTAATAAAAAATCTTCCGGCAAACAAAAGCCCAGGTCCAGACGGCTTCACAGCTGAATTCTACCAAAAATTTAGAGAAGAGCTAACACCTATCCTGCTCAAACTCTTCCAGAAAATTGCAGAGGATGGTAAACTTCCAAACTCATTCTATGAGGCCACCATCACCCTAATACCAAAACCTGACAAAGATCCCACAAAAAAAGAAAACTACAGGCCAATATCACTGATGAACATCGATGCAAATATCCTTAACAAAATTCTAGCAATCAGAATCCAACAACACATTAAAAAGATCATACACCATGACCAAGTGGGCTTTATCCCAGGGATGCAAGGATTCTTCAATATCCGCAAATCAATCAATGTAATACACCACATTAACAAATTGAAAAATAAAAACCATATGATTATCTCAATAGATGCAGAGAAAGCCTTTGACAAAATTCAACATCCATTTATGATCAAAACTCTCCAGAAAGCAGGAATAGAAGGAACATACCTCAACATAATCAAAGCTATATATGACAAATCCACAGCAAACATTATCCTCAATGGTGAAAAATTGAAAGCATTTCCTCTAAAGTCAGGAACAAGACAAGGGTGCCCACTTTCACCATTACTATTCAACATAGTTTTGGAAGTTTTGGCCACAGCAATCAGAACAGAAAAAGAAATAAAAGGAATCCAAATTGGAAAAGAAGAAGTAAAGCTCTCACGGTTTGCAGATGACATGATCCTCTACATAGAAAACCCTAAAGACTCCACGAGAAAATTACTAGAACTAATCAATGACTATAGTAAAGTTGCAGGATATAAAATCAACACCCAGAAATCCCTTGCATTCCTATACACTAATAATGAGAAAACAGAAAGAGAAATTAAGGAAACAATTCCATTCACCATTGCAACGGAAAGAATAAAATACTTAGGAATATATCTACCTAAAGAATCTAAAGACCTATATATAGAAAACTATAAAACACTGGTGAAAGAAATCAAAGAGGACACTAACAGATGGAGAAATATACCATGTTCATGGATTGGAAGAATCAATATAGTGAAAATGAGTATACTACACAAAGCAATCTATAGATTCAATGCAATCCCTATCAAGCTACCAACAGCATTCTTCACAGAGCTAGAACAAATAATTTCACAATTTGTATGGAAATACAAAAAACCTCGAATAGCCAAAGCGATCTTGAGAAAGAAGAATGGAACTGGAGGAATCAACCTACCTGACTTCAGGCTCTACTACAAAGCCACAGTTATCAAGACAGTATGGTACTGGCACAAAGACAGAAATATAGATCAATGGAACAAAATAGAAAGCCCAGAGATAAATCCACACACATATGGACACCTTATCTTTGACAAAGGAGGCAAGAATATACAATGGATTAAAGACTATCTCTTTAACAAGTGGTGCTGGGAACTCTGGTCAACCACTTGTAAAAGAATGAAACTAGAACACTTTCTAACACCATACACAAAAATAAACTCAAAATGGATTAAAGATCTAAACGTAAGACCAGAAACTATAAAACTCCTAGAGGAGAACATAGGCAAAACACTCTCTGACATACATCACAGCAGGATCCTCTATGACCCACCTCCCAGAATATTGGAAATAAAAGCAAAAATAAACAAATGGGACCTAATTAACCTTAAAAGCTTCTGCACATCAAAGGAAACTATTAGCAAGGTGAAAAGACAGCCTTCAGAATGGGAGAAGATAATAGCAAATGAAGCAACTGACAAACAACTAATCTCGAGAATATACAAGCAACTCCTACAGCTCAACTCCAGAAAAATAAATGACCCAATCAAAAAATGGGCCAAAGAACTAAATAGACATTTCTCCAAAGAAGACATACAGATGGCTAACAAACACATGAAAAGATGCTCAACATCACTCATTATCAGAGAAATGCAAATCAAAACCACTATGAGGTACCATTTCACACCAGTCAGAATGGCTGCGATCCAAAAGTCTACAAGTAATGAATGCTGGAGAGGGTGTGGAGAAAAGGGAACCCTCTTACACTGTTGGTGGGAATGCAAACTAGTACAGCCACTATGGAGAACAGTGTGGAGATTCCTTAGAAAACTGGAAATAGACCTGCCTTATGATCCAGCAATCCCACTGCTGGGCATACACACTGAGGAAACCAGAAGGGAAAGAGACACATGTACCCCAATGTTCATCGCAGCACTGTTTATAATAGCCAGGACATGGAAGCAACCTAGATGTCCATCAGCAGATGAATGGATAAGAAAGCAGTGGTACATATACACAATGGAGTATTATTCAGCCATTAAAAAGAATACATTTGAATCAGTTCTAATGAGGTGGATGAAACTGGAGCCTATTATACAGAGTGAAGTAAGCCAGAAAGAAAAACACCAATACAGTATACTAACACATATATATGGAATTTAGAAAGATGGTAACAATAACCCTGTGTATGAGACAGCAAAAGAGACACTGATGTATAGAACAGTCTTATGGACTCTGTGGGAGAGGGAGAGGGTGGGAAGATTTGGGAGAATGGCATTGAAACATGTAAAATATCATATATGAAATGAGTTGCCAGTCCAGGTTCGATGCACGATACTGGATGCTAGGGGCTGGTGCACTGGGACGACCCAGAGGGATGGAATGGGGAGGGAGGAGGGAGGAGGGTTCAGGATGGGGAACACATGTATACCTGTGGCGGATTCATTTTGATATTTGGCAAAACTAATACAGTTATGTAAAGTTTAAAAATAAAATAAAATTAAAAAAAAAAGGGGGGGGAAGGAAAAAAAATAAAAATAAATATTCTCTTATTCATCATCACAATCTTTTTTGCTCCTGACACACAGAAGGTCCTCAATAAAAAATTAAATTGAACGGAAATAACAAACATTTTCATAATTGGCCTTTGTCTTTAGTTTGGTTATATTTAATATGTTTGTGAGCTTTTCTTAACGTGTTACATTTTTCTCAAAGTTAGTATTTGACTGGTGCTACTGCTCCTAAGTCGCTTCAGTCGTGTCTGACTCTGTGCGACCCCACAGACGGCAGCCCACCAGTCTCCTCCGTCCCTGGGATTCTCCAGGCAAGAGCACTGGAATGGGTTGCCGTTTCCTTCTCCAATGCATGAAAGGGAAAAGGGAAAGTGACACGACTCTTAGCGACCCCATGGACTGAAGCCTACTAGACTCCTCCGTCCATAGGATTTTCCAGGCAAGAGTACTGCAGTGGGGTGCCAGTGCCTTATCCGAGTAATTGACTATTTTATACCAAAGTTTAATATTTGAGAAAATGCTAATTTCCAATATGTTGATGTGAAAATATATTTGAATAAGAGTTAACTAAGGGTGGAGCAGTGGTAAAGAAGCCATCTGCCAATGCAGGAGACACAAGACTGGGATTCAGTCTTTGAGTTGGGAAGATCCTCTGTGCTTAGTCACTCAGTTGTGTCTGACTCTTTGCGAACCCATGGACTGTAGCCTGCCAGGCTCCTCTCTCCATGGGGATTCTCCAGGTAAGTTGGGTTGGGTTGGCTGGGATGGGTTGCCATACCTTCCTCCAGGGGATTTTCCCAACCCAGGGATCGAACCCAGGTCTCCCACATTGCAGGCGGATTCTTTACCCTCCGAACCACCAGGGAAGTCCAAGAATACTGGAGTGAGTAGCCTATGGCTTCTCTAGGGGATCTTTCAGACCCAGGAATCAAACCGGGGTCTCCTGCATTGCAAGCGGATTCTTTACCAACTGAGCTACCTGGGAAGCCCTGGTAAGATTCTCTGGAGTAGGATATGGCAATCCACTCCAGTATTTTTGCTTTTAAAATTCCATGGACAGAGGAGCCTGGCAGGGTACAGTCCATGAGGTCACAGAGAATCAGACACAACTGAGCACATACACACACGCACATGATACATTGATATTTATAGAGTAAGGGGAGGAGAATAACTCTATATCTAACTCCTATGAGTCACAACATCTTAAACATTGGAAATCCTCAAAATGCAGTTTTAGTAATCTTATTTTCAAGAAAAATTTCTCAACTAGCTTGATAACAAATGCTTCACATTTTTGCTTTTCTAAAACTAAACTGTATATTCAAGAAAATATTAGGTCTAATTGGCTGGTGTTCTAGCAAAGTAGATGCAGCTTATAAGCTGATGTACTTTGTCATGCCAAGTTTTTTTGGAGAAGGTCCAGTTTTTGTGCTGATCTTTGTGGTTTTCAGTAATTTTATTTTATTATGCTATGAGTCCTAGGCCTCTCTTAAAGCATATTTTAATATTGCCTTAATTGAGACACTGACTCATAATTCAAAAAAGGCTTTTATGACTTTTTAAATTATATGCATTTATAAGACTTCTAGGTCTTTGGTATACATTCAAAATTTCTTTTTTTCATGAATGATATATATATTTTTTTAATCTTAGCTTCCAATTATGGATAAAAACTAAAGAGCTTATTTTCCCCTTAATTGTTAGTGACTTTTAAGGTTTTTTTCTTTATTTTAGAATGTCTTGATTCTTTTGTTCTTGATGTCTTTGCAGAATTTGTTTATACTATGCACAATAAAAATTTCTGCTTTGTATTCACTGAATTTACACAAATGTTGAAATTTAGCTGTGTCTTCATTGCTCCTTCAAAGCAATCTTTTTCTCTTTCCATCTCACTATTATGCAAATATACACCAATATATTAAATATGAAGACCTGAATGAGTTATAAGCTTGAATCAAGATAGGTGGGAGAAACATCAGCAACCTCAGATATGCTGATGATGCCACTCTAATGGCAGAAAATGACAAGGAACAAAGGGCCTCTTGATGAGGGTGAAGGAGGAGAGTGAAAGAGCCAGCTTAATACTAAATATTAAAAAAGCTAAGATCATGGCACCTGGCCCCATTACTTCATGGCAACAAGAAGCGGAAAATGTGGAAATAGTGACAGATTTCTTCTTCTTGGGCTTTAAAATCACTGTGGATGGCAACTGCAGCCATGAAATCGGAAGACAGTTGCTTCTTGGCAGGGACACTATGATAATCATGAACATGTGTTGAAAAGCAGAGATATTATTCTGCTCACAAAGGTCCATATAGTCAAGGCTATGATCTTCCCAGTGGTCACATAAGGTTGTGAGACCTGGATGGTAAACAAGGTGGAGCACCAAAGAATTGATGTCTTCGAACTGTGGCACTGGAGAGGACTCCTCAAAAATCCCTTGGACAGCAAGAAGATCAAACCAGTCAATCTTAAGGGATCAGTTTAGTTCAGTTCAGTCACTCAGTCGTGTCCGACTCTTTGCAACCCCATGAATCGCAGCACGCCAGGCCTCCCTGTCCATCACCAACTCCCAGAGTTTACCCAGACTCACGTCCAACGAGTCAGTGATGCCATCCAGCCATCTCATCCTCTGTCGTCCCCTTCTCTTCCTGTCCCCAATCCTCCCAGCATCAGAGTCTATTCCAATGAGTCAATCCTTCGCATGAGGTGGCCAAAGTACTGGAGTTTCAGTTTTAGGATATTTCCTTCCAAAGAAATCCCAGGGCTGGTCTTCAAAATGGACTGGTTGGATCTCCTTGCAGTCCAAGGGACTCTCAAGAGTCTTCTCCAACACCACAGTTCAAAAGCATCAATTCTTCGGCACTCAGCCTTCTTCACAGTCCAACTCTCACATCCATACATAACCACTGGCAAAACCATAGCCTTGACTAGATGAACCTTTGTTGGCAAAGTAATGTCTCTGCTTTTCAATATGCTATCTAGGTTGGTCATAACTTTCAATCCGAGGAGTAAGCATCTTTTAATTTCATTGCTGCAGTCACCATCTGCAGTGATTTTGGAGCCCCAAAAAATAAAGTATGACACTGTTTCCACTTTTTCCCCATCTATTTCCCATGAAGTGATGGGACCGGATGCCATGATCTTCGTTTTCTGAATGTTGAGCTTTAAGCCAACTTTTTCACTCTCCACTTTCACTTTCATCAAAAGGCTTTTGAGTTCCTCTTCACTTTCTGCCATAAGGGTGGTGTCATCTGCATATCTGAGGTTATTGATATTTCTCCCGGCAATCCTGATTCCAGCTTGTGTTTCTTCCAGTCCAGCATTTCTCATGATGTACTCTGCATATAAGTTAAATAAACAGGGTGACAATATACAGCCTTGACAAACTCCTTTTCCTACTTGGAACCAGTCTGTTGTTCCATGTCCAGTTCTAACTGTTGCTTCCTGACCTGCATATAGGTTTCTCAAGAGGCAGATCAGGTGTTCTGGTATTCCCATCTCTTTCAGATTTCCCAGTTTATTGTGATCCACACAGTCAAAGGCTTTGGCATAGCCAATAAAGCAGAAATAGATGTTTTTCTGGAACTCTCTTGCTTTTTCCATGATCCAGCAGACGTTGGCAATTTGGTCTCTGTTTCCTCTGCTTTTTCTAAAACCAGCTTGAACATCAGGAAGTTCACAGTTCACATATTGCTGAAGCCTGGCTTGGAGAATTTTGGGCATTACTTTACTAGCGTGTGAGATGAGTGCAGTTGTACAGTAGTTTGAGCATTCTTTGGCATTGCCTTTCTTTGGGATTGGAAAGAAAACGGACTTTTTCCAGTCCTGTGGCCACTGCTGAGTTTTCCAAATTTGCTGGCATATTGAGTGCAGCACTTTCACAGCATCATCTTTCAGGATTTGGAATAGCTCAACTGGAATTCTATCACCTCCACTAGCTTTGCTCATAGTGATGCTTTCTAAGGCCCACTTGACTTCACATTCCAGGATGTCTGGCTCTAGGTGAGTGATCACACCATCGTGATTATCTGGGTCGTGACGATATTTTTTGTACAGTTCTTCTGTGTATTCTTGCCACCTCTTCTTAATATCTTCTGCTTCTGTTAGGTCCATACCATTTCTGTCCTTTATCGAGCCCATCTTTGCATAAAATGTTCCCTTGGTATCTCTGATTTTCTTGAAGAGATCTCTAGCCTTTCCCATTCTGTTCTTTTCCTCTATTTCTTTGCATTGATCACTGAAGAAGGCTTTCTTATCTCTTCTTGCTATTCTTTGGAACTCTGCATTCAGATGTTTATATCTTTCCTTTTCTCCTTTGCTTTTCGCTTCTCTTCTTTTCACAGCTATTTGTAAGGCCTCCCCAGACAGCCATTTTGCTTTTTTGCATTTCTTTTCCACGAAGATGGTCTTGATCCCTGTCTCCTGTACCATGTCACGAACCTCAGTCCATAGCTCATCAGGCACTCTATCTATCAGATCTAGGCCCTTAAATCTATTTCTCACTTTCACTGTATAATCATAAAGGATTTGATTTAGGTCATACCTGTATGGTCTAGTGGTTTTCCCTACTTTGTTCAACTTAAATCTGAATTTGGTAATAAGGAGTTCATGATCTGAGCCACAGTTAACTCCTGGTCTTGTTTTTGCTGACTGTATAGAGCTTCTCCATCTTTGGCTACAAAGAATATAATTAATCTGATTTCATGTTGACCATCTGGTGATGTCCATGTGTAGAGTCTTCTCTTGTGTTGTTGGAAGAGGACGTTTGTTATGACCAGTGAGTTTTCTTGGCAAAACTCTATTAGTCTTTGCCCTGCTTCATTCCATATTCCAAGGCCAAATTTGCCTGTTACTCCAGGAGTTTCTTGACTTCCTACTTTTGCATTCCAGTCCCCTATAATGAAAAGGACATCTTTTTTTGGTGTTAGTTCTAAAAGGTCTTGTAGGTCTTCACAGAACCGTTCAACTTCAGCTTCTTCAGCATTACTGGTTGGGGCATAGATTTGGATTACTGTGATATTCAATGGTTTGCCTTGGAAACGAACAGAGATCATTCTGTCATTTTTGAGATTGCATCCAAGTACTGCATTTCAAACTCTTTTGTTGACCATGATGGCTACTCAATTTCTTCTGAGGGATTCCTGCCCGCTGTAGTAGATATAATGGTCATCTGAGTTAAATTCACCCATTCCAGTGCATTTTAGTTTGCAGATTCCTAGAATGTCAACATTCACTCTTGCCATCTCCTGTTTGATCACTTCCAATTTGTCTTGATTCATGGACCTGACATTCCAGGTTCCTATGCAATACTGCTCTTACAGCATCAGACCTTGCTTCTATCACCAGTCACATCCACAGCTGGGTATTCTTTTTGCTTTGGCTCCATCCCTTCATTCTTTCTGGAGTTATTTCTCCCCTGATCTCCAGTAGCATATTGGGCACCTACTGACCTGGGGAGTTCGTCTTTCAGTATCCTATCATTTTGCCTTTTCATGCTGTTCATGGGGTTCTCAAGGCAAGAATACTGAAGTGGTTTGCCATTCCCTTCTCCAGTGGACCACATTCTGTCAGATCTTTCCACCACGACCCGCCCGTCTTGGATTGCCCCTCAGGCATGGCTTAGTTTCATTGAGTTAGACAAGGCTGTGGTCCTAGTGTGATTAGATTTACTAGTTTTCTTTGAGTATGGTTTCAGTGTGTCTGCCCTCTGATGCCCTCTTGCAACACCTACCATCTTACATGGGTTTCTCTTACCTTGGGCATGGGGTATCTCTTCACGGCTACTCCAGCAAAGCGCAGCCACTGCTCCTTACCTTGGACGAGGGGTTTCTCTTCACTGCCTCCCTTCCTGACCTTCAATGTGCGCACTATGACTGGTGCACTAAGCACGGCAGAGAGGAGCTATTCTGCGTCCGAGGTCAGGGGTGGCGACTAGAGGAGTTACCCCACGCCCGAGGCCAGGGGCGGCGGCCGGGAGGACCAACCCTGTGTCCAAGGATCGTGGCTGAGCAGGCGCAGGAGGGCCTAGAGGAGCTATCTTAAGGGATAGCAACCCTGAATTATCACTGGAAGAACTGATGCTGACGTTCCAGTGTTGTAGTCATCTGATGCAAACAGCTGACTAATTGGAAAAGTCCTTGATGCTTGGAAAGATTGACAACAGAAGGAGAAGAGGATGAGATGGCTAGATAGCATCACCAGTACAATGGACATGAACTTGGGCAGGCTTCAAGCAGGAGATCATGAGGGACAGGGAGACCTGGCTTGCTGCAGTCCATGGGGTCACACAACTGGGTGACTGAATAACAACATATTAAATAAATTAATGGAGCTTAGTTTTCTTTTTCTAAATTAGCTTCTAAGTTACTCAACTTCCACTGCCTAATAAGACATTTCCATCATGCTTTTATTACCCATTGTCAGGCTAGTGAATCAGGTAAGAACATTTCTACACATCCTAATATATATCGATATTTCCAAAGCACAGGAGACAGAAATGGAGTAGGAGCCAGAATGCTTCAGATGCAGCATACATTGAAGAAAATACATTTTCTACTTTATGGAGACAGGCAAACCATTTATCAGTGTCAAACTCTGATCTTACATATAGTTCTTGACATCACTAGCACACTATGAAATAACAACATTGTATTAAAAAGCTAGTAACTAAAAAGAACAAAAAGTATTTCTTGTTTTCAAGGTATCTTTCTAAGGACATAAGCAAATTAAACTCCTCTGCTACAGAACTCTCTAACATAACTTAGGTAAAGATAAACATTGAACCTCAAGGAGGGGTTTTACGTCTGGACTTGGAGACAGACTGCATTTTCCATGGCTGTTTAGTGACCTAGTGTTCTATAATAACCTGGTTGAAAATTTCCATCATAATCTGACTAGACACAAAAGCCATCACCTGTAGCTGTATTAAACCTCCATTTGCTCATTCCAAAAATATAAATCAGCTTTTCATTAATTTTATGAATATATATATATACACACACACACACATATGCTTTAATTTATAAATGCTTGTTCAGATACATGTTGATGACTTTCCAATCTCCTTAAATTCATAACATTTGCATAATCTGGCCCCTTCATGGATCACAATTTTCTTGCAGGGAAGGGGCTTCTGTAACTCAATGAAGCTATGAGCCATGATATGCAGGGCCAGCCAAGACTGATGGGTAATAGTGGAGAGTTCTGATAAAACATGGTCCTCTCAGGGAGGAAATGACAAACCATCCCATTAATCTTGCTGCAGGAACCCCATGAACAATATGAAAAGTTAAAAAGATGACACCAAAAAATGAGCCCCCCAGATCGGAAGGTGTCCAATATGCTACTGGGAAAGAGTGGAGGGCAACTACTAATAGCTCCAGAAAGATTAATGCAGCTGAGCCAAAGCAGAAACAGTGCTATGTTGTGAGTGTGTCTGGTGGTGAAAGTAAAGTCCGATGCTGTAAAGAACAATATTGCACAGGAACCTGGAATGTTAGGTCCATGAATCAAGGTAAATTGCATGTAGTCAAGCAGGAGATGGCAAAAGTGAAAATCAACATCTTAGGAATAAGTGAATTGAAATGGATGGGAAGAGGCAAATTTAATTCAGAACCATTATATCTACTACTATAGGCAAGAATCCCTTAGAAGAAATGGAATAGCCTTCATAGTCAACAAAAGAGTACGAAATACAGTATTTGGGTACAATCTCAAAAATGTCAGGATGATCTCAGTTTGTTTTCAAGGCAAACCATTCAACATCACAGTAATCCAAACCTATGCCCCAATCACTGATATTGAAGAAGCTGAAGTTGACCAGTTCTATGAAGAACAATAAGACATTCTAGAACTAACACCAAAAAGAGATGTCCTTTTCATTTTAGGGGATTGGAATGCACCGAAATCAAGAGCTACCTGGAGTAACAGACAAGTTTGGCCATGGAGTACAAAATAAAGCAGGGCAAAGGCTAAGAGAGTTTTGTCAAAAGAACACACTATTCATAATAAACACACTTTGCCAACAACACAACAGAGAACTCTATGCATGGACAGCACCAAGTAGTCAATACTGAAATCAGATTGATTATATTATTTGAAGAAAATTCTTTGTATATTCTATACAGTCATCAAAAACAACACCCAGAACTGACTGAGGTTTAGATCATGAGCTCCTTATTGAAAAATTCAGACTTAAATTGAAGAAAGTAAGGAAAACCATTAGGCCATTCAGGTATGACCTAAATCAAATTATTTATTATTATATAGTGGAGATGACATATAGATTCAAGGGATTCGTGTGGTAGACAGAGCACTTGAAGAACTATGGATGGAGGTTTATAAAATTGTATGGAAGGTGGTGACCAAAATCATCCCAAAGAAAATGAATGCAAGAAGGCAAAGCGATTGTCTGAGAAGGTCTTCCAAATACCTGAGAAAAGAATAGAAGCAGAAGGCAAAGGAGAAAGGGAAAGATACACCCAAATGAAGGCAGAGTTCCAGAGAGTAGCAAGGAGAGATAAGAAGGCCTTCTTAACTGAACAATGTAAAGAAATAGAGGAAAACAATAAAATGGGAAAGATCAGTGATCTCTTCAATTAAATTGGAGATATCATGGGAATATTTTGTACAAGGACAGACATGATACAGGACAGAAACAGTAAGGACCTAACAGAAACAAAACAGATTAAAGAGGTAGCAAGAACACACAGAAGATCTGTGCAAAAGAGAGCTTAATGACCCAGATAATCATAATGTTAGGTCACTCACCTACAACCATACATCCTATAGTATGAAGTCAAGTGAGCCTTAGAAAGCATCACTACAAACAAAGCTAATGAAGGTGATGTAATTGCAGCTGAGCTATTTAAAATCCTAAAAGATGATGCTGTTAAAGTGCTGCGCTCAATGTCAGCAAATTTGAAGAACACAACAGTGGCCACAGGACTGGAAAAGGTCATTTTTCATTCCAATCCCAAAGAAGGACAATGCCAAAGAATGTTCAAACTACTGTACCCTCATGCTCATTTCACATAACTAGTAATGTTATGCTCAAAATCCTACAAGCTAGGCTTCAGCAGTATGTGAACTGAGAACTTCCAGATACACAAGTTGGGTTTCAAAGAGGCAGAAGAACCAGAGATCAAATTGCCAACATTCGCTGGATTATGGAGAAAGCATGGAAATTCTAGAAAAACATCTGCTCATTAACCAAAGACTTTTAGTGTGTGGATTGAAACAAACTGTGGAAAATTCTTAAAGAGATGCCAATATCAGACTGCCTTACCTGCCTCCTGAGAAACCTGTATGAAGCCCAAGAAGCAACAGAACCAGACCTGGAATAACTGACTGTTTCAAAATTGAGAAAGGAATATGACAATGCTGTATATTTTCATGTTGCTTATTTAATTTAAGTGCAGAGTATATGACATGAAATGCCAAGCTGGATGACTTACAAGCTGGGATCAATATTGCCAGGAGAAATATCAACAACCTCAGATACACAGATGATGCCATTTTAATAGCAGAAAGCAAAGAGGAACTGAAGAGCCACTTGACGAGGGTGAAAGAAGAGAGTGAAAAAGCTGGCTTAAAACTCAACATTCAACAAACTAAGATCAGGGTATCCAGTCCCATCATTTCATGGCAAATAGATGGGGAAAAGTGGAAGCAGTGACAGATACTATTTTCTGGCTACAAAATCACTGTAGCTGGTGACTGAAGCCATGAAATTAAAAGACACTTGTTCCTTGGTAGGAAAGTTATGACAGATCTAGGCAGCATGTTAAAAAGTAGAGACATCACTTTGCCAACAATGATCTGTATAGTCAAAGCTATGGTTTTTCCAGTAGTCATGTACAGATGTGAAGATTGGACCATAAAGAAGACTAAGCACTGAAGAATTTTTTTTTTAATTTAAATTTATTTATTTTAATTGGAGGCTAATTACTTTACAATATTGTATTGGTTTTGCCATACATCAACATGCATCTGCCACAGGTGTACACGTGTTCCCCATCCTGAACCCCCCTCCCACCTCCCTCCCCATACCATCCCTCTGGGTCATCCCAGTGCACCAGCCCCAATATATATGGAATTTAGAAAGATGGTATTGATAACTCTGTATGCAAGACATCAAAAGAAACACAGATGAAGAATTTTTGAATTGTGGCTCTGGAAAAGACTCTTGAGAGTCAGTTGGACTGCAAGGAGATCGAACTAGTCAATTCTAAAGGAAATCAACTCTGACTATTCATTGGAAGGACCGATGCTAGGAAGCTGGGACTCCGGTACTCTGACCAGCTGTTGTGAAGACCTAACTCATTGGAAATGACCCTTATTCCGGGAAAGATTGAAGGCAAATGAAGAAGGAGGTGGCAGAGGATGAAATGGTTGTATAGCATCACTGACTCAATGGACATGAAATTGAGCAAACTCTTGAGAGATAGTGAAGGACAGACTGCAGTGCCTGCTGTGCTGCAGCCCATGAGATCAAAAAGGTCAGACATATTTTAGAGACTTGAACAACAGCAATAATAGAATCTGGATATTTAATAGAATATTAAATATTCTATTTAATATTAGAATAATATTTAATAATAGAATCAGTCTGTTCCATAGTCACTCATTAAATTATCAATTCTTTGCTCTTTTAATTCATTTGAGTAATGTTTATTGAACCATTTCAATAACAATATTTTACTCTGATACTTTTCCTCCTTTTTAACGACTCCTAGTGTAACAATGGCACCCCACTCCAGTACTCTTGCCTGGAAAATCCTATGGATGGAGGAGCTTGGTAGGCTACAGTCCATGAGGTTGCTAAGAGTCAGACACGACTGAGCGACTTCACTTTCACTTTTCACTTTCATGCATTGGAGAAGGAAATGGCAACCCACTCCAGTGCTCTTGCCTGGAGAATCCCAGGGATGGGGGAGCCTGGTGGGCTGCCGTCTGTGGGGTCGCACAGAGTCAGACACGACTGAAGCAACTTAGCAGCAGCAACAGCAGTGTAACAATATGTTATAAACAGCCAAGGCCCGAGAGACTTAAACATTGATTTGCTCCTCCCATCTGTATGAACTTGAGATACTGAGTTCACTGTCTTGTTGTTCAGTCACTAAGTTCTGTTCAACTCTTTGTGACCCCATGAACTTCAGCACACCAGACTGACCTTTGCTCTCTCCTGGAGTTTGCTCAAGTTCATGTACATTGAGTCAGTGATGTTATCAAACCAACTCATCATTTTCTCATTTTTCCTTCAATCTTTCCCAACATTAGGGGCTTTAGTTTTCTGTAAAATAAGTTGGAGGAGGTGGATTACTCCTATTCATAGTTTAAATGTAGGAAAAGAAAATATAAGGAAAGGCAATAGCTAAATTTCATTGTTTTGAAACTTTTTGTTCAATTCTTTTCTCATCACTGCATTGCCTTCAAACATTAACTCTGATTTCTCTTAAATCTGCATCTCTGATCCTGATACCAATTCCACTCTTTGCATCTGAATTTCCATTTCCTTATAATAGTCATACTCATGTTCTGTCAGGAAAAAACTGCTTATATACAGACTTACCTAACTCAGATAATGAGTTAGGTAAAAAACTCAATTTTACCTAACTCACACTACCCTTCTAATTCTCTAGAAGAAAGATCTGTGAGTTTTATTTTGTTCATTTTTCTTTCCAGCACTCAATGTAGTACAATATAAATATGTATCTCAAACTGAGCTTCCTCTTTTGTTGTTATGTATTCATTTACTTTATTTGCAGAGACAGTTTGATTTTTTTAGAAAAGTTTAGAAAAAGATTTTATTGGCTCATGTTTATTTATATTTAGTAAAAGTGATACTATACATTTGAAGGTCATTTAGAATGGACAACATCACTTTACTGTTCTTCCTAAGTCAGTTATTTTTAAGAAAGACAGTTTTGAAGTGGTCAAAAGTTTTATTTTGAGCTATTGCCTTCACTTTCTTGTTGATCTCCTATTGAACATATTCCATTGCACCTCACCACCTTAATCACTAGCTATAACCTATATAACCTATATGGAAATTACCATGGAGTTGTGCTAACTTTCTCTTTCTTGTGGATCCAAAAAAACAATTTTGATCTCTTTAGAAAATAATGCTTTATAATGAACAACATTATTATTAAGTTATGCAATTGACCAATTAACCTCCTGCTTTCAAAATATTCTTTTGGGATAGTGTGACCACTAATCTTGAAAATATTATACTTAGTGTTTTTAAAATGTTTCTTCTTCAGGTTAGGGAAGTTTTCATCCATCAGTTCAGTTCAGTTTAGTCGCTCAGTTGTGTCTGATTCTTTGCAGCCCCATGAATTGCAGCATGCCAGGCCTCCCTGTCCATCACCAATTCCAGAAGTTCACTCAGACTCACATCCATCGAGTCAGTGATGCCATCCAGCCATCTCACTCTCTGTGGTCCCCTTCTCCTCCTGCCCCCGATCCCTCCCAGCATCAGAGTCTTTTCCAGCGAGTCAAATCTTTGCATGAGGTGGCCAAAGTACTGGAGTTTCAGTTTCAGCATCATTCTTTCCAAAGAAATCCCAGGGCTGATATCCTTCAGAATGGACTTGTTGGATTCCTTGCAGTCCAAGGGACTCTCAAGAGTCTTCAACAAACAGTTCAAAATCATCAATTCTTCAGCGTTCACCTTTCTTCACAGTTCAACTCTCACATCCACACATGACCACAGGAAAAACCATAGCCTTGACTAGATGGACCTTTGTTGGCAGAGTAATGTCTCTGCTTTTCAATATGCTATCTAGGTTGGTCATAACTTTCCTTCCAAGGAGTAAATGACTTTTAATTGCATGGCTGCAGTCACCATCTGCAGTGATTTTGGAGCCCAAAACAAGAAAGTCTGACACTGTTTCCACTGTTTCCCCATCTATTTCCCATGAAGTGATGGGACCAGATGCCATGATCTTCGTTTTCTGAATGTTGAGCTTTAAGCCAACTTTTCCACTCTCCACTTTCACTTTCATCAAGAGGCTTTTGAGTTCCTCTTCACTTTCTGCCATGAGGGTGGTGTCATCTGCATATCTGAGGTCGTTGATATTTCTCCCGGCAATCTTGATTCCAACTTGTGTTTCTTCCAGTCCAGCGTTCCTCATGATGTACTCTGCATACAAGTTAAATAAGCAGGGTGACAATATACAGCCTTGACGTACCCCTTTTCCTATTTGGAACCAGTCTGTTGGTCCACGTCCAGTTCTAACTGTTGCTTCCTGACCTGCATATAGGTTTCTCAAGAGGCAGATCAGGTGGTCTGGTATTCCCATTTCTTTCAGAATTGTCCACAGTTTATTGTGATCCACACAGTCAAAGGATTTGGCATAGTCAATAAAGCAGAAATAGATGTTTTTCTGGAACTCTTGCTTTTTTCATGATCCAGCGGATATTGGCAATTTGGTCTCTGGTTGCTCTGCCTTTTCTAAAACCAGCTTGAACATCTGGAAGTTTGCGGTTCATGTATTGCTGAAGCCTGGCTTGGATAATTTTGAGCATTACTTTACTAGCATGTGAGATGAGTGCAATTGTGCGGCAATTTGAGCATTCTTTGGCATTGCCTTTCTTTGGGATTGGAATAAAAACTGACTTTTTCCAGTCCTGTGGCCACTGCTGAGTTTTCCATATTTGCCGGCATATTGAGTGCAGCATTTTCACAGCATCATCTGTCAGCCATAGTTTCATCAAATACCTTTTTACCCATTTCTCTCTTCTCTTTCTAGGACTCTTAAAATATGAATGTTAGTGTTCTTGATGTTGTCCTAGAGGTCCCCTGTCCTCACTTGATTTTTTTTTTTTTTTTCCTCTTCTGACTGGGTAATCCATCTTGTCTCTTCCAGTTTGCTTATGCATTCTTCTTTATTATCTAATATGCTTTTACTTCTTTCTAGTGTATTTTTCATTTTAATTACTGTATTTTCAACTATGATTCTTTTTTTGTATTTTCTAGTTCTTTGTTGAACTTTTACTGAGTTTAGTAATTTTTTTTTTTTTTTTTTTACTGTTGCTTTGAACTCTTTATAAGGTAAATATCTATTTTACTAGGATTCCCCTCTTTGAGTTTTGTCTTTTTCTTTTGTCTGAAACATATGCCTTTGTCTTCTCATTTTGTTTGACTTTCTCAGTTTGTCTCTATTAATAAATTAGATGAGACTGTTACCTATTCTAGTCTTGAAAACATGTCCTTGGATGGGAGCATGCCTGTGCAGTTTGCATGTGTCCAAGTGGCTTTGGTGAGATAGTTCAATCTGAGGAAAGCAGATGACAATTCTCCTATAATATACAGGTAGCCACTGTATGATGTGAAGAAGGAGGGCCTAAGTCAGGGTCTATGGCTAGAGCCCAGTTTGAGCCAGGGTTTATCCAAGGCCCAACAGCATTTGCTGATATATCCTGGGTGAGGCCATACCCCAAGGGGATGGGACAGACACTCTGAGATAGTTGGGCTTTGCCTCTGCATAATGGAAATTCTTTATTGGGCTGGATTTCAATATCTAAATTTTGAAAACCACAACTTGTCAAACTGGAGTAAGTTTTGTGTTATGTATTTGCATTTTTATAACTAATATATAGAAATGTAGGGTCTTTATGAAGTGTTAGCAGCATTGTTTCTTTATATTAAATTTAATTACTGCCTGTATTCTGAAGTGCAACTGAAAATGAAGTCCTTATGAAGTATCAGTAAATATTACAGAAATTCCATTAACTATCCTTCAATAATTTCAAATAATATAATTATTAATATTGGCAATTTTGATGTGAAGTATAAAAATGATACTTCATCAATCTTTAATAATTGATAGTATATTATGGAAAATAATCACCACATTATTGGCTTTGATATACCCACCTTGATTTGTTTTCTTTATTTATTTTATATGATGCTTTTAAAATTAAAAATATTATTTTATTGAAGTATAAAATATTTAAAATACTACATTTTTGCCAGGTTCCAGATATACAGCTTAGTGATTCAGTGTTTTTATAGATTATAATCCATAAAAAGTTACTAAAAGATAATGGCTATAATTCCCTGTACAATACAATATATCTTGTAGCTTATCTACATTGTACACAGTGGTTTGTATCTCTTAATCCCATGTTCCTATCATGACCCTCCCTGCTTTCTTCTCTTCACTGGAAATATGTTTCATCATCTCATTTCCAGTCCTTGTGTGTCTTTAGCCTTGAATTGAGTTTTGTAGGCAGAATATTGAAGGGTCTTTTTGTTTTCTCTCAGCCATTCTACATCTTTTGATTGGCATTTAGTCCATTAATAAAGTAATTTTTGATAGGTAGTACTGACTGCCATTTTATTACTTGTTTTCTGGTTATTTTTGTTGTTCTTCACTATTAATTTCTTCTTTTTGTTTCTTCCCTTATGGTTTCATGATTTTCTTTATTAGTTTGCTTGTGTTCCTTTCTTTTTAGTTTTTGTGTATCTATTAGATATTTTTGATTTGAGCTTACAGTGGCTTTCATATATATTGACCTATAATTACATCTGTGTGTGTGTGTGTGCTAAGTTGCTTCAGTCGTATCCACTCTTTGCAACCCTGTAGACTGTAGCCTGCCAGGCTCCTCTGTCCATGGGATTCTCCAGGCAAGAATACTGGAGTAGGTTGCCATGCCCTTTTCCAGGGGATCTTCCTGACCCAGGGATCAAACCTGCATCTCTTATGTCTCTTGCATTGGCAAGTAAGTTCTTTACCACAAGCACCACCTGGGAAGCCCCATAATTATATCTATTTGTTATTAACAAGTAGTCATTTTGTTCAAACACATTCTAAAATATCTACATAAAATCTCCACATTTCATGTTTTTGATATTGTAGTTTCACATCTTCATGCTCATCCCTTATTTGTTTATTGTATTTATAATTGCTTTTGCATTTTTCTTGTCTTTTAATCTTCATAGTGGTGCACTTAACTGGTTGATCCTCAGTCCTTATTCTATATTTGCCTTTTCTAGTGGTGTTTACCTTTTTCTGTAGAATCCACTTAGATTTTCATATTTAATTTCATAGATTTCCACTTAGAGAAGACTTTAACATTTCTTTTAGGGTAGGCTAAGTATCAATTCTGAAGGAGATGAGCCCTGGGATTTCTTTGGAAGGAATGATGCTAAAGCTGAAACTCCAGTACTTTGGCCACCTCATGCGAAGAGTTGACTCATTGGAAAAGACTCTGATGCTGGGAGGGATTGGGGGCAGGAGGAGAAGGGGACGACAGAGGATGAGATGGCTGGATGGCATCACTGACTTGATGGACATGAGTTTGAATGAACTCCAGGAGTTGGTGATGGACAGGGAGGCCTGGCATGCTATGATTCATGGGGTCACAAAGAGTCGGACACGACTGAGTGACTGAACTGAACTGAACTGACCGAAGTATCAATGAACTCATTTAGTTTTTGGTTGTCTTAGAAGCTCTATATTTCTCCTTCTATTTTAATGATGCTGCTGCAATGTAAAGTGTCCTAGGATAAAGGTTTTCCCCTTTTGAGACTTTGAATATATATTATGCCACCCCTTTCTGGCCTCCAAAGTTTCTGCAGTTAAATCACCTGATAATCTTATGAGGATTACCTTCTATATGACTCTGCTTTTTTCTTGCTGTCTTTAGAATTCTGTCTTTAATTTTTGCCATTTTAATTATATCATATCTTGGAGTGAGTCCCTTTTATTTCATCTTTCAACTTTCTGTGCTTCCTATGTCTGGAAATCTGTTTCCTTCTTCAGGTTTGGGAAGTTTTCAACCATCATTTCCTCAACTGCTTTTTTGATCCTCTTTTCTCTCTGTTCTCCTTCTGTGACCCCTATTATGAGTATGTTCATACACTTAATATTATGCCAGAGATCTTTAAAAATTTTTCCCATTTTTAAAATCTGTTTTCTTTTTTATGTTCTGATTATTTCCATTATTTTAACTTCCAGTTCACTTATTCATTCTTCTGTATCACTTAATCTGATATTCATTTCTTGCTGAGAAATGCAGCAAGACTTTCATAGTAAATCCAGATACCACTAGAGCAGATCTCTCTCTTCCCTGAATGGGTCCTGCCAACATGTGCATTAAAAAAAAAAAAAAAAGTTCAGCCATTTATTTAGTCATTTTTAATTGATTCATTTTTATGTTTTCTATTTCCTTGTTAAAATAGTCCTCTTTAACAGTGTTTCCTTTCACTAATTCAGTTAACATTTTTATTACCAAGTACCAATCTTTTGAATTCTTTATCTGATTTTTAGTTTCTGTATCATTATTTTTTCCCAGGGTATTCCATTACTCTTTAATTTGAGAGTAGTTTCCCTGACTTTTCATGCTGGTTCTTTCTGTGCCTTTATGAATTTAAGTGAAGGGGTTACCTGTTCTGATCTTGAAAGGATATCCTGATAAAGAAGCATACTTATACCCATTGCATGTGCCCACTGCCTTTGGTGGGAGAGCTGGATTTGAGGTGGATTAAGGTCATGTCTTTCCTCAAGATGTGCTGGCAACTTATATCTTGGTTGGGAGTGGGGCTGTAATTGGAGGCAACAGGTGTGAGGCGGTACAACCTTTTGATTTGGTACAACCTCTCACTGCCCTACTAAGGATGGATGACCTGATTTCAAATTGCTGAAGCAGAAGCTCCGAGGGTCAGGCTCAAGCTGAATCTACTCTTTTCAAGGGTGTGTTTTTTTTCTTTCCCCTCACTAGGAAATTTACCCCAGAGGAGGGGAGTGCTGAGGCAAGTGGGGCCCTTCCATAAACAGAAGTCCAGTGGGCTATCTGTGTATGTGCCTACACCTCTGCTCAGGCCCAACCTCAGTCCAGCATAAATCTCTCATAACTGATAACTACCCCAGCCTCCACTGCCCCTACCCTGTTGTGGAATCACTTAGCAGGGCTGGACCTGTGTAGACTCTCAGACTGTATCAGGAGGTGAGATGTGATGGAGACGCTTCTGAGATGCCACTTGAGTAAGCACCAACAGTAGCTACCACTGCTTCTTTCAGGCTCTGCCCCATGACTTGGTCACCTGTGGCTCATGACTGAGTCTTTTCCTCAGTCAAACGTGCCCTAGATCCACTGCTGAACTGAGATATGGAGTAAGCAGGCTCAGCGTTTTCATTCAGATCAGGCTGAGGTACGCAGCAAGGCTTTCATAGTAAATCCAGACACCACTACAGTAAATCTCTGTCTCCCCCAAATGGGTGCTAGCCAGCATGTGCTTGTTCCTCATCAGCAGAGTCTAGGCTTCCCACAGCCATTCTGTCTGTTCTAATGTTCCTCCAACTAGATAAGGGGGTTTATCTCTCCCACATAGGACCCTAGGGCATGAGCATCCAGTCTGTGACTGGAACTGCTCATTCCTCAGGGTGTATTTCCACCCATGCAACTTCCTTTTTCTTCAGAGTTCCCCTTCCAGGGGCATAGGTTCTGACATAATCGTTCTTTTTCCCTTCCTACCCAATTATGCTTGTATCTTTCTTATAGTCTTGGTAATACAAGAGTCCTTCTGCCAGTTTCCTATTAGTTAATGGTGAGAATTATCCCACATGTAAATGAATATTCATGGGAGAGGTAAGCTCCTTGTCCTCTTACTTCCTCATCTTAATCTTTCCATTCAGTTTAGTTTATATGGTTGATTCTTATTGATGAAGTATCATTGTTATTCATTTATATCATGCTTTACTGTTTGAACAGCATGGTGTCTATACCAGAATTGACTAATTCTGGTATAAAAGGCAATTCTATAGCTATCATTCTGCTTATCAGAGATAAAGTAAACTGGGAAAAGTCTGCATTTATATAAAAATAATGTATGGAATACTTGTTATTTAAAAAGTGTATCATAATTTAGTATTCTACCCTGAAGAAATTACTTAAACTCAAATTTCTAAATTTTAACATTTTCCACGGTAGATTCTCAGGAACTGTTAAATCATGTTGAATTTTGTGACGTTACATTAACCTTCTCTAAGAAAGTGCCTGTTGAAATTCTTTTTGGAATTTAAAAACAATTTTAAACAACCCAATCTCTTTGACCTCTTTAGGTTTTATTTAACACAATCTCCCTGTTTCTTAAAATACTTCGAATCTTGGTAGAATTATCTGAACTTTGACAATCATGACAGAATGCTTTAACATCCCAATACAGACTAAGTGATACCTAGCTTTACTTGTGGCAAACAAAACTAAACATTTACTCCTAAAGAATACTGTTGTTTTAAATGTAAGTATCAAAACTTGACAAATCTTCAAGTAATTCTACAAATATGCTTGACCAGTTTGATATTTTTGCAGTGGACCATTGTTTTTCTCTTTTTTTCTTTTGGGGTGTGATGTAGTGAATACTAACTCTTTGCAAAATATGTTACTATTTTTCTTAAAGAAAAAAATAATGTATATTTTCAGCTCTTTATAATATGAGATGTCAAAGGTTGTTGTCTCAGTTAATATGAGACAATTGTTGAAGACATTTGTGTATGATTTAACAGGCTCTTTTGACAGAGTGAATTTGATATAGTTTTGATGTTAATAAATATTCTTTACTACCTCATTTGTATAGGACACTGAACAATTTTATATAGTTTTTAATGTATACTTGGAGTGCACCTTCTTGTATAGTTTGAGTAGATTGAATGAGAAAATGAATCAATGCCTTTAGCAGCAGAGTACTGAGCATGGAGAAAATAATTTGCAAATATTAGCTAGCTAACATGAGTCTCATTAGTCATATTACAACATGTTGATCTTTCACTAAACACATTTCTAATTAGATTAATTATTGTATATAGTTTTGTTAAATATTTTGGGGCATTGTGTCTATAGGCTTTTTTAATCCTGCTATTTCTTAATTATCCATTAGTCTTTTTCTTTTCCTTTATTTGCACTAAAATTCTAGTCAATTCTTAGTGTTTTCCATTTTTGGCCACTAGTCTCAGTGATAATTTATATCTAATTCCGTCAAAGACATCTAAAAGTGTAATGTAATTTGACTTTCATATCCTAAAATTTTCTTTGAATTTTGAAATACAATCTTGTTCACTGTTGAAAATCAATATCTTAAAAGCCTTAGACTTCATAATCTGAGCCCTTGTTCCATGTGGAATTTAGAATGTTACACTTCTTAAAGTGAGAAGTTACATACTGGCTAATTTGTGTTACTTGAAGTTGTTGTCAAGTACAAGACAGTAAATTGTTAGGCTACCAAAGTAATTAGCCACTGTATTAGGTTTTGCTAGGCTATGGTGCATAGAAGATTAAAAAGCATTTGTGAACAGAATTGAGTCTGCAGCTGCTCTGTAGCAACCCATACAAAATTCACTCACTATCTTGAAAGATTAGGATGGGGTACATGTCTCTGGGGTGAATGCTTTTGAAAAATAATTCACATTCACAGTCCTCCCATATTCAGGAAGCCTGATTTCTCACAACGATCTTTTGAGTGGCAGTACTTGAACTTCCCATTCCAATACTAATGATTAATGTATAAGAGTTGCACAGTTTAATATCATTTTTTTTCTCCCGAAAGCTTCTTGGATCCTGATTTCAGTAACTGATTTAACATATAAATTGGCCCAAACTTGGCAAAAATCAAGAATATTTAACAGGGCACAGATGGTGCAGCAGAAAGCAATATCCAGAGATTTGGTGACTCGAGTGCTCTCTAACCTTCCACCAGCTGCTTTAGCTCAAGTGTGAATAAAGACCTTTTAAGAATCAATGAAATTGTGTTATGTTGTGCCTAAGTAGTGCCCACCCAACCAAATTGACACCGAAAACAGAAACAACCATATGGTTTTAAGCGTATTAGAGAAAAGTAGGCTGCAGCTTGATACTTAAGATTAAGTATGTTAAAATACTACTGCTGATTTCTTGTGCACTGCATATGTCTAAGAAGAATCTTATATGAAAAAATATACTCAGCTCTGAATCTCTTAGTTTTCTGATTTAAATGTACAAGAAGGTAAAACAGACAACCACTGCCCAAATCCAGAAGACATGCTACAGATTACTTTAGGAATTGAAACAAAACCACAGTCAATATATTTTTAATATATTTGGGCCCTGGTACAACATGAATGGAAGTGAGATTTCTTTTTTTTTTTGTAATATCCAGAGATGCTTTCTATGGCTCCTTTAGTTTGCAGAAAATGATGACTGATTTTACACACTGATTATCCTTAACATGTGAAATTTTATCCATTTCAGGTAGCCAAAGACCTCCTGGGATGGGTTTCATTTTCAACAGGTAATATAAAATAAATGGATCATATTTCTATAAATATTCATTAAAACTCAAGTGGCTGTGGCTAATATAGAATGTTTTTCTAGCCTAGAATATAAAAATACTTAATTTAAATGAGATTTTATATTTTTCATGACATTTTATTAATCACAAAGAGTAAGCATTTGAAAAGAACTTGTTAAAGTAGCAGGAAATAAAAGAAGCATTATTAAGACCAAAAATATGAATTGAAGTGAACCTCTTCAATAATATGTGAAGAGAATTATTTAAATATCTATACTACACATTAGTATATTTCACTAAAAATGTAAATCTTAAAAATTAAATGGTTTAAATTACCTGTCATTATAATTGTATACATACATGGTGATTTATCATAACTGTATATTTTAAGTCAATTATTGTTGGATATATTTAAGAAAAAATTCATTGAAATTTGCCCTGTTCCAAGTTGGATTATCCTATATGTCACCTGTAAGAGTAAAATATTAAAACTCTTTAAATGACTATTTGATGTCATATATATTTTATATATTTTTAGTTGAATGCCTGGTCATGCTTAGCCACTCAGTCATGTCCAGCTATTTGTGACCCCATGAACTGTGGCCCACCAGGCTTCTCTGTCCATGGAATTCTCCAGGCAAGAATACTGGAATGGATTTCCATTTTCTTCTCCAGAAAAAGGTCCCGACCCAGGGATTGAATCCAAGTCTCCTGAATTGCAGGCAGATTCTTTACCTTCTGAGCCACCAGGGATTCCCAGTTGAATGCTCTATTGAAATATAACTGTGAAGCCTTAGTATGAACTTTATCTTCAAGCAGAATAGTAAAGATACATTAAGATAAAGCTTCAGAAATTTGGAAGCAAAAAAAGGCACCAATGACAATCTTTCAGTGTGTTTATTTGGGATTTTTACCTTAATTATTTTAAAAGTACCTAAAAAAGATTTCTTGCCTGGAGAATCCCAGAGACAGAGGAGCCTGGTGGGCTGCCCTCTATGGGGTCGCACAGAGTTGGACACGACTGAAGCAACTTAGCAGCGGCAGCAAAAACAATTATGTAATGAAATATTTGGGACTAGACTAGGTGAGAAAATAGAAGAGACAAAAAGTAGAATTAATCTCAAATTTTTATTGGAAATTAGACAAGTAAATCAAGAGTTATTGAGGAGGAAAAAGAGCCAAATAATAGATAGCTTAAGTGCTAAAGACAAAACAGGCTGTCATCTAGGATGCTGATTCATTTGTGTGATTAAAAAGAAAAAAAGAAAGCTTAGTCAGCTGCTACAAGGATGGATACTCTTGCAATTTTCATTCACTTTTTAGATATAATCCTATTATCAGACTCAAAGTACATTGACTGAAGTGGGGGTTCTTGAGGAAGACATTGTCCCAATGCCCTTTAATCCTTCCTCAAAGATACCATTGGGAAAAGAGAAATATCAGGCATTTTGCATCTGTTATATACAGAGTCCCACTAGCACTGATCCTGAATTGCTATTATAGCCTCCTTATTGGAGGGAGCCTTTTGGGTTGAGGTAATGCATGGAATTCTGGCATAAACATCTCCCATTTGATACAGCAGGTACACAGATCCCATTTGTGTTTATTTACCTTGCACTTTAGTGCATAATTAGAATGGACACATAGTGGTAGAAGGGTCCTCATGGTGGCTTCCTAACTTGATAGGTATCCTATCCTTTTCTTCCAATTTAATAAATCATAAGTGATACTTTGTCTTGAGAAAAATTGTTGAAATCTTCAGTGCAATTCTCTTGAAATTATGAAGAGGTTTGTGGTCCCTATTATATAGTCTTCATTTCACCTCTGTCATCCCTGCTTAAAGAATGACCCAAATGTAACTCAGTAAATTTATTCAAGTGGTATTTTCAGCAGTTTTGTCCTATATGGTATATTTAGATAAATTTTTAAAGATTTCCACAAGTTTTCCATTTGTACCATTCTTCCAAGTGATCAGAGTTACTTGATTTCAGTTTAATTCAATTATATCCCTTCCACCTTGGAAAAGGAAGTGATTTGTTCTCACAAAAATTGACAACTCATCCAACTATAAATGTTTGCCAGTAGCAGTGGCAAGTCTTATAGAAAATTATATTTACTGCCATAGACAGTAACATGATATAGTTCTTTTTATGTCTTTGGTGGCACTTGTAACGCCTCTTCTTTTATTTCTGAATTTATTTATTGGAGTCTTCTCTCCTGCTTCTCTCTCAAATACTTTATTATTTTGTTTGTCATCTTTGTGCAGGGCTCATGTTAATCTTCTGTGTATCATTCTGATTTTACTATATGTGCTGATGAAGTTAATATTTCTCTTTTTCTTGGTTAGTCTAGCTAAAAAGGCTTGTTATTTTTTATTTTCTCAAAAGATTAGCTCTTAGTTTCATTGATCCTTACAATTGTCTTTCTAGCTCTGTTTAAATTTTTATGCTCTAATCCTTTTACTGCTTTCCTTTCACTAACTTTAGAGTAGCTTGTTATTTTTGTTCTCTGTTTTCCTTCCTGGAGATGTAAATTAGACTGTATATTTGATTTTTTCTTAATAAAGGCATTTATCACTATAAACTTCCTTCTTAAGACTACTTTTAATACATCCCTTACATTTTAGTATGTTTGTTTTCGTTTTAACTTGTCTTGAGATATTTCCTAATTTCTCTTTTGATTTCTTCTTCAAGCCAATTGTTGTTCAAGATTGACTTGTTTAATTTCTATATATTCATGAATTTACCAGTTTTATGTATGTCAGTTAGGTCCATTGGTCAATGGTGCTTTTCAAGTCTGCTGTTTATTATTTATTTTTTGGTCTGGATATTATATTCATAATTGAAAGATAATAAAAGTAATCAAATATAATAATAAAGATAATAAACAACAATAAAACTCCTACTATTATTGTATTGGTATCTCTTTTTCCTTTTGGTTTTGCCAAATTGTTTGTACATTTAGATGCCATGATGTTGGGGGAATTATACATACATATTTATAATCGTTGTGCCTTTCCAGTGAATTGATCCTTTTGTTGTTGTTGTTGTTATAGTCACTAAGTCATGTCTGATTCTTTGTTACCCCTATGGACCATAGCCTGCAAGGCTCCTCTTTTCATGGGATTTCCCACTCAAGAATACTGGAATGGGTTAGGATCTTCCTGACCCAGGGATCAAACCTGTGTTTCCTGCATCTCCTGCATTGGTAGGTAAGTTCTTTACCACTGAGCCACCAAGGTCATTATATAAGGTCCTTCTGTATCTCTGTGACAGTGTTTGACTTAAAGTTAAGTTTAGTTTGATATAAGTAATAACAGTCCAGTTCTCTTTTGGTTCCTATTTGCATGGATTATTTTTTCTATCTCTTCAATTTCAGTTCATATGTATTCTTATAACTAAAGAGTCCCTTCTGTAAACAGCATATAGTTGGCTCTTGAGATTTTTGTTTTGTTTTGCTTAAAAAAATTCTTTCAGATAGTCTGTGTCTTTGCATAGGGGAGTTTTATTCATTAATATTTAAAGTAATTGTTGATAGAGAATGCCTTGCTAGTTCCATTTTATTTTTTTCTGTCTTCCTTATAGTATTTGTCCCTTTTTCTCTCTGGCTGTTTTTGTGTTTCATTGATTTTTTCTGCATTGGTATACTTTGATTCTTTCCATTTTTCTTTCATGCATATTCTATTGGCATTTTCTTTCTCATTATAATGGGACCTACGTAAAACAGTCTATGGTTATAACAGTGTTTTAAGCTGATAACCTGATGACATATGGTATATAACCTTTGCTCCACTTGCTTTTTGTCTTTGTTGGTCATTATATTATAATGTGTCTTGATATAAATTCCTCTTATTGGTAACCTTCGGGCTCCTAGATTTAGAGATTCATTTTTCCTTTCCAAGATTTGGGAAATTTTGGACCACTATTTCTTTGAATAACATTTTACTACATCTTTGTCTTTTGACCCTCTTATGGCATTCCATAAGTCTCTTTAGCATTTTTCATTCTTTTATTGTTTTTCTTATTGTTGTTAGCTCCTCTTATTGGATAATTTCCAATGTCTTTTCTCTGAGTTTACTGATCCTTTTTTATGCTTGATATAGTCTTCTGAGAAGCCCTTCTAGTGAATTTTCTAGTTCACTTATTGTGTCCTTCAATTCTATGACATCTGCTAGGTACTTTTTAATATTTTCTATCTCTGCTAATATTCTCAGTTTGTTCATGTGTTGTTCTTCAGACCTCACTGAATATGTTTATGATGGTTATTTTAAGTTTTATTTCAAGTAGCTTATATATCTCCATTTCATGAGGGTCAGTTTCTAGAAATTCATTGTGTTCCTTTGCTTGGAACATATTTTTATCATTTTTTCATTGTCTTTGATTCCCTATATTGGACAATACAGTTGCTTTTCTCATTCTTCTTGTACCGGTCTTGCACAAGTTAAGACCCAAACTAGTTGTCCCAGTCAGAGATTCTGAGCAGCCTTTCAAAACTTCATGCCAGTTCAAACTGTCATATTGTTCTCAGTGGCCCCCCAGGCATCTAGTGCTAGGTTTCATCAGTGCTCTAAGACATGACAGAATCCAATAACTGAGAAAACTACCAGAAAAATCAGAGTATTGGACACACAATGTTGTTTCTTCTCTTGGAGAATCTGGGGACTGGGTTTCATTTTGCCTGAGCTGGGATGTGTCATGTGGTATGTGTTAGTTTGACAGTTTAGGCAACAGTTTTTGTCCTCAATGGTCCCTAAGATCTAGAGTATCCCTGGTCTCATCAGAGATAAAAAACAGGTGAGACAGAAGTAAGTGCCTCAGGAAGCCCACAGAATCATCATAATGTTGAATCTATGGTCTAGTGCTTTCCTTCCATCCTGAGGAAGAAATTGGGAACTGGAAGTATCTTTTAAATAACATGGTGCTGTGCCCTGTTAGGACTAATGATGAAATATCACTGCCAACTTTGATGTGGCTCAGTCTGTGCTCACCCAGCATTCATAAACCTTTCAGTCAGTTTCTGGATTTCTCCCAAGGGAAACTGTTCTGTGGATCATCACTGAATATGTGTGCCCATGAGGGGAAGATATTGTCAGGACTTCCTATTTACCATCTTGCTGATGTCCCAAAATATATTTTATGTCATAAATATTTTAAAGATCCAAGTAGCATATAGACACACACAAATCAATATTATTAAAATAATTCAAGAAGTGTTTAATAGACTATTTTATTTACAAAGTACAAGTGAGTGAAAGTGTGAGGAATAGTGTTAAGTCACAGAGTTAATAAGAAGGAGCTGTAGCTCCCTGTAGAGCAGAAGGAATGAAGGGAAGACATGGATATCAGAACCTGGAAAAAGAGCAAAGTGGAGAGGATAGAGAGTATAATAGGCTAAATAATGTCCTCCTGCCAAAAGATCCACCTTCTAAACACTGGAACCTCTGAATGTTGCCCTGTATGAGGAAAACAAACAAACAAACTTTACATATGCAATTAACTTAAACATCTTGAAATAGGAAGAATATCAAGGATGATAAAGTGGGACCTTAAACATTATTACATATATTATTATAAGAGGGAGGAAAAGGGAGATTTGCAACAAAATAAGGTAAAGTGATATGATTACAAAAGCATCAGAATTATACAATGACAAGCCAAAGAATGATGGCAGTCATCAACATCTGGAAGAGGTTAAAAATGGATTCACACATAGAGCTTCTGGAGGACACGTGGCTCTGGCAACCCCGTGATTTTGGCCAAGAGATACTGATTTTAGACTTAAGACTTTTAAAACTATGAGGGAATACATTTCTGTATTTTTTAAATCCCAAATTTATGGTAATTTATGTCATCTGCAAGAAACTAACAGTGTAAAGGGAAGAGAAAATAGAGGATAAAAAGTATAAAGCTGGAAACAGAGTGGAAACATAATTGACTTTGGAACCAGAAAGATTTTATTTGAATTTCAGATTCCAAACATAACATTTCTGTAACCTAGTTGTTAGCAAGATAGTGGTAGTTTTCAGTTTAGCAGTATTTCTTACAGCCTATGGGATTTGCCATGTATATTGTTTAAAGATATTTCTGGCACTTTTGTTAAATAGTGGCCTCTATCATGCAAGACACTTAATAGAAGGCAAAGTAGAAGATATTGGCATAACAACTATGGAAAGGATAATTGAAATTATGCCATATGACGAATTGAAAGAACTGGCACCATATGTTACTAGAAGCAGTGAGTAGAAGCAACAAAACCATAGTAGAAACAATATATCCAAAGTGATAATGACAGATAAGGGGGAATATTCTACAAAAGTGTGCCAGGCATTCAGGAATATGTGTCCAGAATATCAAAACTGACAGAAACAAGTCCACTTGAATGTTCAAACATAGGGGTTTAAAAGATTTTTAAAATTCCTTAATGTAGGTAAGAATTAGTTCCTGATCTTATTGTAAGACTGTGGTTTAAAAGTGTGTGAGTCTACAGGGCAAGAAACTGGAGGTAAAATGCTGTGCAGCTTTGGTGGCTTTATCAGTCTGGAGAGTAAGTGTTATGAGAAAGCACTACTCCATATATATACCTATTTCATATTCTCCTTTACACCATAGTGAAGTGAAAGTCGCTCAGTTGTGTCCAACTCTTTACAACCCCATGGACTGTATAGTCCATGGAATTCTCCAGGCCAGAATACTGGAGTGGGTAGCCTTTCCCTTCTCCAGGGATTGTCCCAATTTAGGGATTGATCGAACCCAGGTCTCCCACATTGCAGGTGGATTTTTTACCAGCTGAACCACAAGGAAAGCCCCCTTGACACCATAAGTATTCTTTATTTGAGGGAATAGATTCAATAGACTGAGTGCCTGAAGAACTATGGATGGAGGTTCTTAACATTTTATAGGAGGCAGTTATCAAAACCATCTGCAAGAAAAGGAAATGCAAAAAAGCAAAATGGTTGGCTGAGGAGGCCTTACAAATAGCTGAGAAAAGAAGGGAAGTAAAAGTCAAAGGAGAAAAGGAAAGATCCCCATTTGAATACAGAGTTCCAAAGAATAGCAACGACAAATAAGAGAGCCTTCCTAAGTGAACAATGCAAAGAAATAGAAGAAAACAATAGGATGGGCAAGACTAGAGATCTTCTCAAGAAAATTATAGATACCAAGGGAAACTTTCAAGCAAAAATGGGCGTAATAAAAAACAAAAATGGCACGGACCCAAAGAAGCAGATGCTATTAAGAAGAGGTGGTAAGAATACACAGAAGAACTATACAAATAAGATCTTAATGACCCAGATAACATTGATGGTGTGATCACTCACCTAGAGGCAGACATGCTGGAGTGTGATGTCAAGTGGCCTTAAGAACAGATGCAGAGAAAACCTTTGACAAAATTCAACATCCATTTATGATAAAAACTCTCCAGAAAGCAGGAATAGAAGGAACATACCTCAACATAATAAAAGCTATATACGACAAACCTACAGCAAACATTATCCTCAGTGGTGAAAAATTGAAAGCATTTCCTCTAAAGTCAGGAACAAGACAAGGGTGCCCACTTTCACCATTAATATTCAACATAGTTTTGGGAGTTTTGGCCAAAGCAATCAGAGCAGAAAAATAAATAAAAAGAATCCAAATTGGAAAAGAAGAAGTAAAACTCTCACTGTTTGCAGATGACATGATCCTCTAAATAGAAAACCCTAAAGACTCCACCAGAAAATTACTAGAACTAATCAATGAATATAGTAAAGTTGCAGGATATAAAATCAACACACAGAAATCCCTTGCATTCCTATACACTAATAATGAGAAAATAGAAAGAGAAATTAAGGAAACAATTTCATTCATCATTGTAATGAAAAGAATAAAATAATTAGAAATATATCTACCTAAAGAAACTAAAGACCTATAGTTTTCTATGTTTTATAGAAAACTATAAAACACTGGTGAAACAAATCAAAGAGGACACTAATAGATGGAGAAATATACCATGTTCATGGATTGGAAGTATCAATATTCGTGAAAATGAGTACACTACCCAAAGCAATTTATAGATTCAATGCAATCCCTATCAAGCTACCAACGGTATTCTTCACAGAGCTAGAACAAATAATTTCACAATTTGTATGGAAATACACAAAACCTCGAATAGCCAAAGCAATCTTGAGAAAGAAGAATGGAACTGGAGGAATCAACCTGCCTGGCTTCAGCCTCTACTACAAAGCCACAGTCATCAAGACAGTATGGTACTGGCACAAAGACAGAAATATAGATCAATGGAACAAAATAGAAAGCCCAGAGATAATCCACGCATCTATGGACACCTTATCTTTGACAAAGGAGGCAAGAATATACAATGGATTAAAGACTATCTCTTTAACAAGTGGTGCTGGGAAAACCAGTCAACCACCTGTAAAAGAATGACTAGAACACTTTCTAACACCATACACAAAAATAAACTCAAAATGGATTAAAGATCTAAATGTAAGACCAGAAACTATAAAACTCCTAGAGGAGAACATAGGCAAAACACTCTCTGACATACATCACAGCAGGATCCTCTATGACCCACCTCCCAGAATATTGGAAATAAAAGCAAAAATAAACAAATGGGACCTAATTAAATTTAAAAGCTTCTTCACAACAAAGGAAACTATAAGAAGATGAAAAGACAGCCTTCAGAATGGGAAAAAATAATAGAAAATGAAGCAACTGACAAACAACTAATCTCAAAAATATACAAGCAACTCCTGCAGCTCAATTCCAGAAAAATAAAAGACCCAATCAAAAAATGGGCCAAAGAACTAAATAGACATTTCTCCAAAGAAGACATACAGATGGCTAACAAACACATTAAAAGATGCTCAATATCCCTCATTATCAGAGAAATGCAAATCAAAACCACATTGAAGTACCATTTCACACCAGTCAGAATGGCTGCGATCCAAAAGTCTACAAGCAATAAATGCTGGAGAGGATGTGGAGAAAAGGGAACCCTCTTACGCTGTTGGTGGGAATGCAAACTAGTACAGCCACTATGGAGAACAGTGTGGAGATTCCTTAAAAAACTGGAAATAGAACTGCCTTATGATCCAGCAATCCCACTGCTGGGCATACACACCGAGGAAACCAGAATTGAAAGAGACATGTGTACCCCAATGTTCATCACAGCACTGTTTATAATAGCCAGGACATGGAAGCAACCTAGATGTCCATCAGCAGATGAATGGATAAGAAAGCAGTGGTACATATACTCAATAGAGTATTACTCAGCCATTAAAAAGAATACATTTGAATCAGTTCTAATGAGGTGGATGAAACTGGAGCCTATTATACAGAGTGAAGTAAGCCAGAAAGAAAAACAGTATACTAACGCATATATATGGAATTTAGAAAGATGGTAACAATAACCCTGTATGCGAGACAGCAAAAGAGACACTGATATATAGAACAGTCTTTTGGACTCTGTGGGAGAGGGAGAGGGTGGGATGACTTGGGAGAATGGCATTGAAACATGTATAATATCATATATGAAATGAGTCGCCGGTCCAGGTTTGATGCACAATACTGGATGCTTGGGCCTGGTGCACTGGGACGACCCAGAGGGATGGTATGGGGAGGGAGGAGGGAGGAGGGTTCAGGGTGGGGAACACATGTATACCTGTGGCGGATTCATTTTGATATATGGCAAAACCAATACAATACTGTAAAGTTAAAAAAAAAAAAAAGAAGTATCACTATGAACAAAGCTAGTGATAGTTTACGGTGAACTGTGTAGGATTCTTGATCTCCAAAGAGGAAGATTTAGCTTCAGGACCAAGAACCAGCCTCGATCACTCAAGAGCTTTTGTGTACAAGAGTTTTATTAAAGTATGAAAAGGGACAGAAAAACTTCTGACATAAACATCATAAGGGGGACAGAGAGTGCCTCCCTCGCTAGTGTTAGCAAGGGAGTTATATACATTTTTAATTAGTTATTAAAATAAATCAAAATAATGTCTCAAGTTTGTGAAAATTTTACCAGACCCACTCCCACAATTTACATTTTGGGCTAACAGGATTCAGTCCAGTTCAGTTCAGCTGCTCAGTCGAGTTTGACTCTGTGACCCCATGGACTGCAGCACGCCAGGCCTCCCTGTCCATTACCAGCTCCTGGCGTATACTCAAACTCATGTCCATTGTCAGTGATGCCATCCAACCATCTCATCCACTGCCATCCCCTTTTCCTCCCGCCTTCAATCTTTCCCAGCATTGGGGTCTTTTCAAATGAGTCAGTTATTTGCATCAGGTGGCCAAATTACTGAGGTTTCAGCTTCAGCATCAGTCCTTCCAACGAATATTCAGGACTGATTTCCTTTGGGATTGACTGGTTGGTCTCCTTGCAGTCCAAGGGACTCTCAAGAGTCTTCTCCAACACCACAGTTCAAAAGTATCAATTCTTTGGTGCTCAACTCTTTATGGTACAAATCTCACATCCATACATGACTACTGGAAAAACTGTAGCTTTGACTAGATGGACCTTTGTTGGCAAAGTAATGTCTCTGCTTTTTAATATGCTGTCTAGGTGGGTCATAGCTTTTCTTCCAAGGAGCTTTTATTTTCATGACTGCAGTCACCAACTGCAGAGATTTTGGAGCACCCAAAAATAAAGCCTGTCACTGTTTCCACGGTTTCCCCATCTATTTGCCATGAAGTTGTCGACTAAAAAATGATCTACAACTTGCGAATTGTGAGTTAAATTTTATTTGGGGCAAAATGAGGACTTTAGCCCAGGAGCCAGCATCTCAGATAGCTCTGAGAGACTGCTCCAAAGCAGCAGTGGGGGAAAGTCAATATATAAGGTTTTGGTGAAGGAGAAGGGGAAGGGGAAGGGGAAGTTCAATACCATGAAGCACTCAATTTACAAAAGGTTTTTGGTTAGTCATGAGGGTCTGATGTCACCATGAAGGGATTTAGTACTTCTCTAGATATGAGGAGATGCAAGGATTGAGATCATAAAATCTGTTCCTAAAAACATCCAACTATCTAAAGACCTGTCTCACCAGATTCCCTGGAGCACAGAGTGCCTCACTCCACCCTGAACTCCCTCAGAGACTGTTAAAGATCAACAGCTATAGAAGCATGGGATTCAGTCTCCATAGAGGCAGATGGCAAAAGCCTTTGTTGTTCAGTCATTGGCAATGCTCTTTAGTTCAGTTCAGTACAGTTGCTCAGTCATGTTCTACTCTTTGTGACCCCATGAATCAAAGCACACCAGGCCTCCCTGTCCATCACCAACTCCCAGAGTTTACTTAAACTCATGTCCATCGAGTCAGTGATACCATCCAGTCATCTAATCCTCTGTCGTCCCTGTCTTCTCCTGCCCCCAATCCCTCCCAGCATCAGGATATTTTCCAATGAGTCAACTCTTTGCATGAGGTGGCCAAAGTATTGGAGTTTCAGCTTTAGCATCAGTCCTTCCAATGAACACCCAGGACTGATCTCCTTTAGGATGGACTGGTTGGATCTCCTTGCAGTCCAAAGGACTCTCAAAAGTCTTCTCCAAGACCACAGTTCAAAAGCATCAATTCTTTGGTGATCAGCTTTCTTCAAAGTCCAACTCTCATATCCATACATTACCACTGGAAAAACCATAGCCTTGACTAGATGGGCCTTTGTTGGCAAAGTAATATCTCTGCTTTTGAATATGCTATCTAGGTTGGTCATAACTTTCCTTCTAAGGAGTAAGCATCTTTTAATTTCATGGCTGCTGTCACCATCTGCAGTGATTTTGGAGCCTAAAAAAATAAACTCTTACACTGTTTCCACTGTTTCTCCATCTATTTGCCATGAAGTGATGGGACCAGATGCCATGATCTTCGTTTTCTGAATGTTGAGCTTTAAGCCAACTTTTTCACTCTCCTCTTTCACTTTCATCAAAAGGCTTTTTAGTTCCTCTTCACTTTCTGCCATAAGGGTGGTGTCATCTGCATATCTGAGGTTATTGATATTTCTCCTGGCAATCTTGATTCCAGCTTGTGCTTCTTCCAGTCCAGCATTTCTCATGATGTACTCTCCATATAAGTTGAATAAGCAGGGTGACAATATACAGCCTTGACATACTCCTTTTCCTATTTGGAACCAGGCTGTTGTTCCATGTGCAGTTCTAACTGTTGCTTCCTGACCTGCATATAGGTTTCTCAAGAGGCAGATCAGGTGGTCTAGTAGTCCCATCTCTTTCAGAATTTTCCACAGTTTATTGTGATCCACACAGTCAAAGGCTTTGGCATAGTCAATAAAGCAGAAATAGATGTTTTTTTTGGAACTCACTTGCTTTTTCCATGATCCAGCAGATGTCTGGATAAGTGCCAATTTGTAGTTGATACGGCCCTCTTGTGGTCATAAATCTGACAATACTTTGGGTGGCATTTCATGACTCTTTTGTCCCTCATAGCTGGGAAGGCTCGTTCCCAGTTCTGAACTAGCTTTTTGTCAATAAGACACTCAATATGCTATTACTAGACTAGGTCTTAATAGTCAAAGATCTCTGGATACCTGTCTTCTAGTTATGGTCCAGGAAAGTATTCCTTGTCTTTGTATCTTTTCATACCTGCTACTGCTAAGTCACTCCAGTCGTGTCTGACTCTGTGTGACCCCATAGATGGCAGCCCACTAGGCTCCTCTGTCCCTGGGATTCTCCAGGCAAGAATACTGGAGTGGGCTGCCATTTCCTTCTCCAGTGCATGAAAATGAAAAGTGAAAGTGAAGTCTCTTAGTCGTGCCTGACTCTTAGTGACCCCATGGACTGCAGCCTACCAGGCTCCTCCGTCCATGGGATTTTCCAGGCAAGAGTATTGGAGTGGGGTGCCATTGCCTTCTCCTACCTAGTGTTAACTATTACAATCCTTGATCATATCATATATTAAGCTATACATTTGATCAACTGCTTCAAGTCTAGTTGTCATTTTTGTTGGAGGCTCAGTCATACACTTGGTATAATAATCTTGTGAAACAAACAAAATACAAATGGTATAATTAATAACATTAGTGGAATTAAAAATAAATATTATAGCCATGAGCCTCCCCCAGGAGTTTTTTTTTTTAAAGACCGTCAAGACTAAGGAATGGGTCACTTGAAGCAGAAATTTGATTTTTCATGTGATTCACATGTGTTACATTAAAGGATTTATCAGGTATGAAAATATAGCATTCAGTTTGAATTATAGCACATATATCTCCCTGAGATGCTGTAAGGTGTCAAGGGCTTTGCAGTTGTGTAGCACTGCCTTTCTCATCATAGAGATCTCAGAATTCGATAGGCTAATAGCCCGGTTGTTATCGTTTAAAGCTTATGAAAGTTGTTATGGTTTGTTGCTGCAGCTGCTGCTTTTGCTAAGTCCCTTCAGTCGTGTCCGACTCTGAGCGACCCCATAGATGGCAGCCCACCAGGCTCCCCCATCCCTGGGATTCTCCAGGCAAGAACACTGGAGTGGGTTGCCATTTCCTTCTCCAGTGCATGAAAGTGAATATTGAAAGTGAAGTCAGTCTTGTCCGATTCTTAGCGACCCCATGGACTGCAGCCTACCAGGCTCCTCCATCCATGGAATTTTCCAGGCAAGAGCACTGGAGTGGGGTGCCGTTGCCTTCTCTATGTTAAGGCTGAGATATGGTCAATTACATCCTCTAACCCCATTGAAGGCACACACACACACACACACACAAGCTGCTAAGTGGTCATACCAGTAGAATACAGATCTTTGGCCCATTGGTGTCATTCCAATGTTATGGTTAGGGTTACCTCTAATTTGTTAACATATCTGACTTTAAATTCATAGGAATCCCAGGCTACACCTTCGTATCCATCCCTGTAGATGTGAAGGCCAGATATTAGTGCCACAAATCCACTGAGTTACATACCAATAATTCTCCCTAAGGGTAATAATAGGCATAGTTCATAAAGCACCCAGCCTTGTCTCATAATTACCAGGTTAATCATTTTTAGTGTGATTTAACCATTCCCAACATAAAGGAGCCTTTAAACTTAAATGACCATAGCCTGGTGTTAACCATATAGATCCTCTCCATCACTTTGGGAGTTTTCCTTTTAATAGATGAAAAGTTAATTTTTTATTGAGACTTAGCTCATCACTCAGATTGAGTTTAAATGACACTGAGAGAAAACTTAAATCTATGGCCAGTATCAGAGCAGGTATTATTAATTGGCCAGGTGAGAGGATCCCATCTAGTAATATAATGAATAGATAGAACAGGACTGAGCACTCATCTGAAATAAATTTCCTAGGGTATATCCAATCAGAGCCCCAGAGAACAGAAATCCATCTAGAGAACAGGTAATCCAGAATTACTAGGCACAAGTAATTGGCCACAACCCAACAATTGGTTTGACTTTTAAAGTAGCATATAATTATGTCCATGATAGAAAACATGTAACTAATAGGCATAGGTCCAAGGAATCAAGAAAACATTATAAATGATCATAAAACTCAGATCAGCATCTTGGGCAAGCTGTCTACTTCTGATGTCATCTTCTTCTCATCCCAGTGTAGTGTAGTTTCTTCTGTTTGAGCATGGTTTTAAGGTGAACTGAAGTCCTCTCTATGGACCAGTCCATCTTAGGGGCTTTTGGAAGTGGGAGTTAACCCAAGAATCAATTTCCCTTCAATTTCACTGGGCGTGAGCTAGTTAAGTGTACCTGATAGAAAGGTCCTTCCATCCAGGTTGGAGATAGTTCCTTAAATTTTGTCTTCTTCCAGTCTTGGTAGAAGGTCATGTGTGAGGCATCTGATCTTCATCCAAAGACAGATTACTGAGATAAGCTTCAGAAACAACCCTAGAGTGTCCTTTAATAATTCAATTAAATTTTACATTAGTATACCCTAAGAGCAAAGAACTATCCAGAAAATGATTCTTAGTAGATACAGACCTCCATTAACAAACTTGGATTTAACATTCATTGAAACATCTCTTTCTCCCTAAAATCACTGTCATTTTTTACCAAATATAACCAAACTGAGACCTGTTTGTAATATATGTCTGGTCTCAATAAACTTGGCCTGATGACTTATAGAACCATAATTAATCATAGACTTTTTTGCTTTCCTGAGACTTTTATAGAGTCTCAGACTGAACTTTTAAAATAAAACCTTTCAGGGCTAGGAAAGTCATGCCAAAGGCTTATCACAGATTTTGCCTAAAAGATCTAAGTAAATTCCTGCCTTCTCAAGGTCTCCCAAATTCCTTGAGATTTCTGTACCCGTTACTGAGATAACATTCCTAACTTATCTGATAGTTACTGGAAACTAAAAGCTTCCAATCTCTGGAGCTTCAGATAGAGAGAAAAGATAAATGTTTAAATTTGTTTATAAAATATAATTTTACTAAATTAGTGTCATAATTAGTTTGAGGGGAAGGTTTTTTGTTTTTTTTTTTTCTTATACCTGGAAAACACAGATTCAGATCACTAATTCTTCAGATAGAAACCATAAAAGTTATAAGCATATTCACCAGTTCATTCAGTCCTTTTATTAACCTTTGTGAAGTTATAAGGCTTTCTATTAGAATCCTTACCCAGTTTGGTATTTATCCAAAAGTCCTTTTTATAAATCTTGAAGAGGTGAAACTTGGTTAGTGCTGTGACAATATGTTGATATAGTCACTAGAATTATTCTTGATAACATTTTACCCAAACATATCAAAATTTTAGGAACTCTGTACAGTTTCTAGGATATCTATATTAGTAACATTTACCATAAGATATAACCTGAGACTTATTACTCACTTGACAATACCCCCCATGTAATCCTGTATACAAAATGAACCTAGTTAGTGTAATATCTCTCTTTGTGATGTTTCAGGGGCCCTCTGAAGCATCCCAAAGTTAGCTAGAAATCTTCATTAGAATGATTTAGGAAGCTTTGTCAACAAATAACGAAAAGGTTTAGCACACTCAGTCAGATAGGATTATAGGCTATTGTAAAACAATAGCTATTCACTTAGCCAAAGTAACAATAAGGGATTTCAAAACAGATCATTTAAGAGAAAAAGAAATTTAAATCTATTATAAAAGGCAGTTCAATATCTGAAGAAAATGTGTCCTCTTAACAGAGAGAAAAGCTAACTTCAAGTGTTTGCACCAGCTTACTTGACTTAAAAGGTAAATTTAATTAACTTTATTTTAAACTTAGTCCTCACCATATACAAAACTCTTTCCTCATAGTTCACTTTTCACAAACCTTATCACTTCTTGTACCCATTACTGTGTTCTTCCATCCTAAAAAGCCACCTGTAAGTCATGCTTATTTCTTTTTCCCTTCACAAAATGCAATTCCATTCTTCATAACTTCTTTACCAAAAACACACTTTCTACTTTCCTAAAGCAACAAAGAAATGACTTTTATATTAGCATTTTATAGATTAGTGAGCATAAATAAAAGTGATAATTTTTAAAACCTTTGTTTTCTTAGAGAGAACATTTTAGGATGGCACCAAACATCATTTATTTTTAATCCCAAATCTCTTTAGTTTCTCTGTAAGAGAAAAATCAGTGTTTAGTATTAAATGTTTCTTTTTTCTTTAAATATAAATTTATTTATTTTCATTGGAGGCTAACTACTATAAAATATTGTATTGGTTTTGCCATACATCAACATGAATCCACCACAGGTGTACACGTGTTCCCCATCCTGAACCCCCCTCCCACCTCCCTCCCCATACCATTCCTCTGGGTCATCCCAGTGCACCAGCCCTGAGCATCCTGTATCATGCATTGAACCTGGACTGGCGATTCGTTTCACATATGATATTATATATGTTTCAATGCCATTCTCCCAAATCACCCCACCCTCTCCATCTCCCACAGAGTCCAAAAGACTGCTCTATACATCAGTGTCTCTTTTGCTGTCTCACATACAGGGTTATCGTTACCATCTTTCTAAATTCCATATATGTGCATTACTATACTGTATTGGTGTTTTTCTTTCTGGCTTACTTCATTCTGTATAATAGGTTCCAGTTTCATCCACCTCATTAGAACTGATTCAAATGTATTCTTTTTAATGGATGAGTAATACTCTATTGTGTATATGTATCACAGCTTTCTTATGCATTAGTCTGCTGATGGACATCTAGGTTGCTTCCATGTCCTGGCTATTATAAACAGTTCTGTGATGAACATTGGGGTACACATATCTTTTCAATTCTGGTTTCCTCGGTGTATATGCCCAGCAGTGGGATTGCTGGGTCATATGGTGTCGGGAGCCGGGTTAGGCATTACTGACAAAATGGAGGCATGGCCCCAACCCCCTTTCCTCATCTCGTAGGCATGGTCCCAGGATGAAGGAGTTAGGCCTTGTGATTCTGACTTGTTCTTTCCTTTCTTTGGTTGAGCTGGCTGGAAAGAGTGTTAAGGTGCTTGAGAGAAGCATGAGAAAGCACAAAGCCTTCTGCAGTTGTGCCCAGAAAATAATCTATAAAATAACCATTGACATTTGTTCAAGGATCTTTACAAAGAATGTCCCAGGATGAGCAGGTAGGCTGCAACTTGAGGCCATGGGAAGGATTGTTTTCTGAGACCTGTTTGTGAGGGAAATATTTATGGCAAAAGAAGTTTGCTAAGTTTAGGGTTTAGGAATAATTAAGAATACCTAGAAGCCTTTTTAGGAGACAGTGATCTTAAGATGCTAGGGGCAAACAGGATATAGAAAGATAGAAATAAACTGAGGAATGTAGCATGAGTTACAATGTAATCACAAGTTAAGTATAGGACACATAAGAAAAAGTAGATAATAGATAGTAAAGCTGATTCTGAGAGAATCGCTGAAGCAGGAACTCTGTTTGAAGGACAACAATGATTTCTGGAGACAATAAATCTGGGTGGGGAAAACTAAAAATGTGAAACCTCTGACCTAATGCTTTTGTCAAAGTATAAAAGAAAACCTGAAGCTTGAAATAAACATATAGTTCCGTACTATGAGTCAGAGGCTACATCAATGTCCGCCGACACCACTCACCCCTTCAGGCTGATTCCCTGGCTGCTGGAGCTGGACTCCGGCAATATGGCAGTTCTATTTCCAGTGTTTTTAAGGAATCTCCACACTGCTCTCCATAGTGGCTGCACTATTTTGCATTCCTACCAACAGTGTAAGAGGGTTCCCTTTTCTGCACACCCTCTCCAGCATTTATTGCTTATAGACTTTTGGATCGCAGCCATTCTGACTGGCGTGAAATGGTACTTCAATGTGGTTTTGATTTGCATTTCTCTGATAATGAGTGATGTTGAGCATCTTTCCATGTGTTTGTTAGCCATCTGTATGTCTTTTTTGGAGAAATGTCTGTTTAATTCTTTTGCCCATTTTTTGATTGGGTCGTTTATTTTTCTGGAATTGAGCTGCAGGAGTTGCTTGTATATTTGTGAGATTAGTTGTTTGTCAGTTGCTTCGTTTGCTATTATTTTCTCCAATTCTGAAGTCTGTCTTTTCACCTTGCTTATAGTTTCCTTTGTTGCACAGAAGCTTTAAGTTTAATTAGGTCCCATTTGTTTATTTTTGCTTTTATTTCCAATATTCTGGGAGGTGGGTCATAGAGGATCCTGCTGTGATTTATGTCAGAGTGTTTTACCTATGTTCTCCTCTAGCAGGTTTATAGTTTCTGGTCTTATGTTTAGATCTTTAATCCATTTTGAGTTTATTTTTGTGTATGGTGTTAGTAAGTGTTCTAGTCATTCTTTTACAAGTGGTTGACCAGTTTTCCCAGCACCACTTGTTAAAGAGATTGTCTTCTCCATTGTATATTCTTGCCTCCTTTGTCAAAGATAAGGTGTCCATAGGTGTGTGGATTTATCTCTGGGCTTTCTATTTTGTTCCATTGATCTATATTTCTGTCTTTGTGCCAATACCAAACTGTCTTGATGACTGTTACTTTGTAGTAGAGCCTGAAGTCAGGCAGGTTGATTCCTCCAGTTCCATTCTTCTTTCTCAAGATTGCTTTGGCTATTCGAGGTTTTTTGTATTTCCATACAAAATGTGAAATTATTTGTTCTAGCTCTGTGAAAAATACCATTGGTAGCTTGATAGGGATTGCATTGAATCTATAGATTGCTTTGGGTAATATACTCATTTTCACTATATTGATTCTTCTGATCCATAAACACGGTATATTTCTCTATCTATTAGTGTCCTCTTTGATTTCTTTCACCAGTGTTTTATAGTTTTCTATAGTTTCTTTAGTTTCTTTTGGTGGATATATTCCTAAGTATTTTATTCTTTTTGTTGCAATGATGAATGCAATTGTTTCCTTAATTTCTCTTTCTATTTTCTCATTATTAGTGTATAGGAATACAAAGGATTTCTGTGTGTTGATTTTATATCCTGCAACTTTACTCTATTCATTGATTAGCTCTAGTAATTTTCTGGTGGAGTCTTTAGAGTCTTCCATGTAGAGGATCATGTCATCTGCAAACAGTGAGCGTTTTACTTCTTCTTTTCCAATTTGGATTCCTTTTATTTCTTTTTTTGCTCTGATTGCTGTGGCCAAAACTTCCAAATATATGTTGAATAGTAGTGGTGAAAGTGGGCACTCTTGTCTTGCTTCTGACTTCGGGGGAAATGCTTTCAACTTTTCACCACTGAGGATAATGTTCACTGCTTTTATTATGTTGAGGTATGTTCCTTCTATTCCTACTTTCTGGAGAGTTTTTATCATGAATGGATGTTGAACTTTGTCAAAGGCTTTCTCTGCATCTGTTGAGATAATCATATGGCTTTTATTTTTCAATTTGTTAATGTGGTGTATTACATTATTGATTTGCAGATATTGAAGAATCCTTGCATCCCTGGGATAAAGCCCACTTGGTCATAATGTTTGATCTTTTTAATGTATTGTTGGATTCTGATTGCTAGAATGTTAAGGATTTTTGCATGTATGTTCATCAGTGATATTGGCCTGTAGTTTTCTTTTTTTGTGGCATCTTTGTCAGGTTTTGGTATTAGGGTGATGGTGGCCTCATAGAATGAGTTTGGAAATTTACCTTCCTCTGAAATTTTCTGGAAGAGTTTGAATAGGATAGGTGTTAGCTCTTCTCTAAATTTTTGGTAGAATTCAGCTGTGAAGCCATCTGGACCTGGGCTTTTGTTTGCTGGAAGATTTCTGATTACAGTTTCAATTTCTGTGCTTGTGATGGGTCTGTTAAGATTTTCCATTTCTTCCTGATTCAGTTTTGGAAAGTTGTACTTTTCTAAGAATTTGTCCATTTCTTCCACGTTGTCCATTTTATTGGCATATAATTGCTGATAGTAGTCTCTTATGATCCTTTGTATTTCTGTGTTGTCTGTTGCGATCTCTCCATTTTCATTTCTAATTTTATTGATTTGATTTTTCTCCCTTTGTTTCTTGATGAGTCTGGCTAATGGTTTGTCATTTTTATTTATCCTCTCAAAGAGCCACCTTTTGGCTTTGTTGATTTTTGCTATGGTCTCTTTTGCTTCTTTTGCATTTATTTCTGCCCTAATTTTTAAGATTTCTTTCCTTCTACTAACCCTGGGGTTCTTCATTTCTTCCTTTTCTAGTTGCTTTAGGTGTAGAGTTAGGTTATTTATTTGACTTTTTTCTTGTTTCTTGAGGTATGCCTGTATTGCTATGAACCTTTCCCTTAGCACTGCTTTTACAGTGTCTCACAGGTTTTGGTTTGTTGTGTTTTCATTTTCATTCATTTCTATGCATATTTTGTTTTCTTTTTTTATTTCTTCTGTGATTTGTTGGTTATTCAGCAGTGTGTTGTTCAGCCTCCATATGTTGGAATTTTGAATAGTTTTTCTCCTGTAATTGAGATCTAATCTTACTGCATTGTGGTCAGAAAAGATGCTTGGAATGATTTCAATTTTTTTGAATTTACCAAGGCCAGATTTATGGCCCAGGATGTGATCTATCCTGGAGAAGGTTCTGTGTGCGCTTGAGAAATAGGTGAAATTCATTGTTTGGGGGTGAAATGTCCTATAGATATCAATTAGGTCTAATTGGTCTATTGTATCATTTAAAGTTTGTGTTTCCTTGTTAATTTTCTGTTTAGTTGATCTATCCATAGGTGTGAGTGGGGTATTAAAGTCTCCCACAATTATTGCCTTATTGTTAATTTCCCCTTTCATACATGTTAGCATTTGTCTTACATATTGCGGTGCTCCTATGTTGGGTGCATATATATTTATAATTGTTATCTCTTCTTCTTGGATTGATCCTTTGATCATTATGTAGTGTCCTTCTTTGTCTCTTTTCACAGCCTTTGTTTTAAAATCTATTTTATCTGATATGAGTATTGCTACTCCTGCTTTCTTTTGGTCTCTATTCACGTGGAATATCTTTTTCCGCCCTTCACTTTCAGTCTGTATGTGTCCCTTGGTTTAAGGTGGGTCTCTTGTAGACAACATATATAGGGGTCTTGTTTTTGCATACATTCAGCCAGTCTTTGTCTTTTGGATGGGGCATTCAACCCATTTATGTTTAAGGTAATTATTGGTAAGTATGATCCTGCTGCCATTTACTTTATTGTTTTGGGTTTGAGTTTATACACCCTTTTTGTGTTTCCTGTCTAGAGAAGATCCTTTAGCATTTGTTGGAGAGCTGGTTTGGTGGTGCTGAATTCCCTCAGCTTTTGCTTGTCTGTAAAGCTTTTGATTTCTCTTTCATATTTGAATGAGATCCTTGCTGGGTACAGTAATCTGGGCTGTAGGTTTTTCTCTTTCATCACTTTAAGTATGTCCTGCCATTCCCTTTTGGCCTGAAGAGTTTCTATTGAAAGATCAGCTGTTATCCTTTGGGAATCCCCTTGTGTGTTATTTGTTGTTTTTCCCTTGCTGCTTTTAATACTTGTTCATTGTATTTGATCTTTGTCAATTTGATTAATATGTGTCTTGGGGTGTTTTGCCTTGGGTTTATCCTGTTTGGAACTCTCTGAGTTTCTTGGACTTGGGTGATTATTTCCTTCCTCATTTCAGGGAAGTTTTCAACTATTGTGTCCTCAAGTATTTTCTCATGGTCTTTCTGTCTTCTTCTGGGACACCTATGATTCGAATGTTGGGGCGTTTAACATTGTCCCAGAGGTCTCTGAGATTGTCCTCATTTCTTTTAATTTGTTTTTCTTTTTTCCTCTCTGATTCATTTATTTCCACCATTCTATCTGCTAGCTCACTAATCCTATCTTCCAGCTCTACCTTATTCTACTATTTGTTCCCTCCAGAGTGTTTTTCAACTGGTTTATTGCATTATTCATTATATATTGACTCTTTTTTTTTATTTCTTCTAGGTCCTTGTTAAACCTTTCTTGCATCTTCTCAATCCTTGTCTCCAGGCTATATATTTGTGATTCCATTTTGGTTTCAAGATTTTGGATCATTTTCACTATCATATTTGGAATTCTTTATCAGGTAGATTCCCTATCTCTTCCTCTTTTGTTTGGTTTGGTGGGCATTTATCCTGTTCCTTTACCTACTGGGTATTCCTCTGTCTCTTCATCTTGTTTATATTGTTGTGTTTGGGGTGGCCTTTCTGTATTCTGGCAGTTTGTGGAGTTCTCTTTATTGTGGGGTTTCCTCACTGTGGGTGGGGTTGTACACGTGGCTTGTCAATGTTTCCTGGTTAGGGAAGCTTGTGTCAGTGTTCTGATTGGTGGAGCTGTATTTCTTCTCTCTGGAGTGCAATGAGGTGTCCAATAATGAGTTATGAGAAGTCAATGGGTTTGGAGTGACTTTGGGCAGCCTCTATATTGAAGCCCAGGGCTGTGTTCCTGGAGAATTTGTGTGGTATGTCTTGCTCTGGAACTTGTTGTCCCTTGGATGGTGCTTGGTTTCAGTGTAGGCATGGAGGCGTTTGATGAGCTCCTGTCGATTAATGTTCCCTGGAGTCAGGAGTTCTCTGGTGTTCTCAGGATTTGGACTTAAGCCTCCTGCTTCTGATTTTCGGTCTTATTTTTACAGTAGTCTCAAGACTTCTCCGTCTATACAGCACCATTGATAAAACAATACTTTTCAGTAAAGATGAAAAGTTTCTCCACAGTGAGGCGCACCCAGAGAGGTTCACAGAGTTACATGGAGAAGAGAAGAGGGAGGCGGGAAATAGAGGTGACCCGAATGAGATGAGGTGGAATCAAAAGAGGATAGAGCAAGCTAGCCAGTAATCATTTCCTTATGTACGCTCCACAGTCTGGACCGCTCAGAGATGTTCACGGATTTACACAGAGAAGAGAAGAGGGAGGAAGGAGACAGAGGTGGCCAAGAGGATCAAGGGGGAATCAAAAGAAGAGAGACAGATCTAGCCAGTAATCAGTTCCCTAAGTGTTCTCCACCGTCCAAAACACACAGAGAGATTCACAGAGTTGGGTAGAGAAAAGAATGGGGAGGGAGGAGATAGAGGCGACCTAGTGGAGAAAAATGAGAGTCCAAAGTGGGAGAGAGCAGTCAAGCCAGTAATTTTGCTCCCAAGTAAAAATGGGTACTGAAGATTGGGTTCTTAAAGGTACAAAATTGATAACAAATACCAAAAGCAAAGATTAAAAATCTAGAGTGGAGGTTGGATTTTCAAAAATACAATATTAAAGAAAAGAAAAAAAAAGTTGCAAAAATTATAATATATATATATATGTTTGATTTAAAAATAGGGTCTCTCTCTCTCTCTTTTTTTTTTTTTTGTTGCAAAGTAATACTAGGTTATAAAAATGAAAATTAAAGGAGTAATATAGGACTTAAAATTTTTTAAAAATTAAAAAAAATAAAGAATGATAGTAAAAATAGTAAAAATACATCTAGGAATTTCTCTGGTGGTGTTGTGGGCAGTGTGGGGTCAGTTCATTTTCGGATAGTTCCTTGATCCAGCTTATATTTCTCAAGATCTATAGGCCCTTTCCTATGTAGTTGATACTAACTACAGGGTTTTAATCTATTGCACCTTTCACTTCCAAGGAGATTCCTTCTGTTTTACCTTCTTCTGTTTGCTGGTCTCTTCAGTGTCTAATATAAAGGGTGACAAAATGCAGCCTTGACGTACTCCTTTTCCTATTTGGAACCAGTCTGTTGTTCCATGTGCAGTTCTAACTGTTGCTTCCTGACCAGCATACAAATTTTTCAAGAGGCAGGTCAGGTGGTCTGGTATTCCCATCTCTTTCAGAATTTTCCACAGTTGATTGTGATCCACACAGTCAAAGGCTTTGGCATAGTCAATAAAGCAGAAATAGATGTTTTTCTGGAACTCTCTTGCTTTTTCCATGATCCAGCAGATCTTGGCAATTTGATCTCTGGTTCCTCTGCCTTTCCTAAAACCAGCTTGAACATCAGGAAGTTCACGGTTCACATATTGCTGAAGCCTGGCTTGGAGAATTTTGAGCATTACTTTACTAGCATGTGAGATGAGTGCAATTGTGCGGTAGTTTGAGCATTTTTTGGCATTGCCTTTCTTTTGAATTGGAATGAAAACTGACCTTTTCCAGTCCTGTGGCCACTGCTGAGTTTTCCAAATTTGCTGGCATATTGAGTGCAGCACTTTCACAGCATCATCTTTCAGGATTTGGAATAGCTCAACTGGAATTCTATCACTTCCATTAGCTGTGTTCGTAGTGATGCTTTCTAAGGCCCACTTGACTTCACATTCCAGGATGTCTGGCTCTAGGTCAGTGATCACACCATCGTGATTATCTTGGTGGTGAAGATCTTTTTTGTACAGTTCTTCTGTGTATTCTTGCCATCTCTTCTTAATTTCTTCTGCTTCTGTTAGGTCCATACCATTTCTGTCCTTTATTGAGCCCATCTTTGCATGAAACGTTCCTTTGGTATCTCTGATTTTCTTGAAGAGATCTCTAGTCTTTCCCATTCTGTTCTTTTCCTCTATTTCTTTGCATTGATCACTGAAGAAGGATTTCTTATCTCTTCTTGCTATTCTTTGGAACTCTGCATTCAGATGTTATATCTTTCCTTTTCTCCTTTGCTTTTTGCTTCTCTTCTTTTCACAGCTATTTGTAAGGCCTCCCCAGACAGCAATAGGAAAAGGAGTATGTGAAGGCTGTATATTGTCACCCTGCTTATTTAACCTATATGCAGAGTACATCATGAGAAACGCTGGACTGGAAGAAACACAAGCTGGAATCAAGATTGCCAGGAGAAATATCAATAACCTCAGATATGCAGATGAAACCACCCTTATAGCAGAAAGTGAAGAGGAACTCAAAAGCTTCTTGATGAAAGTGAAAGTGGAGAATGAAAAAGTTGGCTTAAAGCTCAACATTCAGAAAACGAAGATCATGGCATCCGGTCCCATCACCTCATGGGAAATGGATGGGGAAACACTGGAAACAGTGTCAGACGTTATTTTTCTGGGCTCCAAAATCACCACAGATGGTGACTGCAGCCATGAAATTAAAAGACGCTTACTCCTTGGAAGGAAAGCTATGACCAACCTAGATAACATATTCAAAAGCAGAGACATTACTTTGCCAACAAAGGTCCATCTAGTCAAGGCTATGGTTTTTCCTGTGGTCATGTATGGATGTGAGAGTTGGACTGTGAAGAAGGCAGAGCGCTGAAGAATGGATGCTTTTGAGCTGTGGTGTTGGAGAAGACTCTTGCGAGTCCCTTGGACTGCAAGGAGATCCAACCAGTCCATTCTGAAGGAGATCAGCCCTGGGATTTCTTTGGAAGGAATGATGCTAAAGCTGAAACTCCAGTACTTTGGCCACCTCATGCGAAGAGTTGACCCATTGGAAAAGATTCTGATGCTGGTAGGGATTGGGGGCAAGAGGAGAAGGGGACGACAGAGGATGAGATGGCTGGATGGCATCACTGACTCGATGGAGGTGAGTCGAGTGAACTCTAGGAGTTGGTGATGGACAGGAAGGCCTCCTGTGCTGTGATTCATGGGGTAGCAAAGAGTCGGACATGAGTGAGCGACTGATCTGATCTGATCAGTGTCTAATTTCCTCCCTGACACAAGAGGGCGGTGGTCGACACTTTTTTAGTTTCACTTGTTCAGTAGTGCTGTGGGGAGGGAGGGACGCTGCAAACAAATAACACTGGTGTGTGCTCGCAGTGTCTCAGCCACACTGGATTTGTCCTCACTCACGGGTGTCTGCTGTCCCTGTCTACACTGCTTTGGCTCTAGGTTGCTCTGCTGGAAACTGTCTGACGCTGGCTCTGGGTTGTATGCACTTCCCAGGTCTAAGCCACTCAGGTTCAGATACTCGGGTAGTCCTTAGAGGCACAGACTCGGTTGGGCCTGTGTTTGTGCCCTTCCCAGGTCCGAGCAGCTCAGGTGACCAGGTGTTTGGTGAGCGTGGTCGCTGCAACTTATTGCCTCCCCAGTCCCTGCTGCTCACTTTTCTGGGTGTACACCCGGCGCACCTTCTCAGGTGGATGTTGACCATCCAGAATCCCAAGAAGTCTTAGTTAGCAATGAAGCCTGCTTGCAGTTTGGTAGATAATGCCTCGCTGGAGCCCCAGTTGCCCCCTTCCAGCTCTGGCTGCCTGTCACCGGAGTGGGATGGTCTGCAGCTGGCTAGCTGTGCTCAGGCCTTTGTTCTGTGAGTGGGCCTGACGGTGTCTTAGGTTAGGGCTTTTCGCATGGTAGCTATCCCACAGTCTGGTTTGCTAGCCCAAGTTAGTTCCCTCATACTGGCCTCGGGGCATTCTGGCCTGGGCCTTACTCTAAGCAATGCAGCCCGCACCTCCCTGCCCAGCCCCCGCTTGCTAGTGGCGGATGCAGGCATCTCGCTGCTTCTCCACTCGGGGAGTTACCGTTGGGCATGTAATCTGTGGGTTTTATTTATTTATTTTTTGTCCCAGTTATGTTGCCCTCTGTGGTTCCAAGGCTCACCACAGACTCGGCAGTGAGAGTGTTTCCTGGTGCTTGGAAACCTCTCTTTTTTAAGACTCCCTTCCCTGGATGGAGCTCCATGCCTACCTCTTTTGTCTCTCTTTCTTTTATATTTTTTCCTATCTCCTTTTGAAGACAATGGGCTGCTTTTCTGGGTGCCTGATATCCTCTGCCGGCATTCAGAAGTTGTTTTGTGGAATTTACTGAGTGTTCAAATGTTCTTTTGATGAATTTGTGAGGGAGAAAGTGGTCTCCCAGTCCTATTCCTCCGCCATCTTAGGACCGCCTCAGTAGTAAATGTTTCAAATTCTTACTTTATTTGGAAATGACTTAGCTATTTAATAGATGTCCACCTCTTAGTTTAGCACAGCCCTTAGAAGCTCAAGTTACCCCAATCAGGTTAGACTATTTTAGACAGACATTCCTAAAGCATAATTATTAGAGTTTTTAAATTCATAATTATTAGAATTATTTATAATTATCTAATAATTATTAGAATTATCAGAATTTAATTCATGATTTATAATTCATAATTATTAGAATTATTAGAGTTTCTTAATCTAAATGCTCATATCATTTACATTTTTTTAGAAGTTTCTTCATTCAAGATAATTTCTTTCCTGACAAACTTGTAACAAATATAATAATATTTAACTTCTATTAAACCTAGGTACAATGAAAATATCTGCTTAATGTCTTATTCTTAGACATGCCTACATTATTTAGATCAACAAACAAACATTAATATCAGGTATTTAATACTGACTATTTCCCAGTTCATGTAAACCTGAAATTCATTTAGGTTACTTTCTCTTGTATTTAGAATTGATTTGTAAGTGCTTACTTTTTTTTTTTTTTTTTTTTAAGGCCAATTGGATTAGTGCTCATTTACAAACTGATCTCAGCAATCAGCAATATTATCAAAAAACCAAAGACACACACTGAGACATACATACATCCAAATAGACACAAGAGATCCTATAGCTTTGTTTTCCAAACTTAGTTATGAATTAAAAAAATGGTTGGAGTTAGATTTTGAAAGGCATTGTTCCCCTTTTTATTACTTTTGGTTTCAGAAATTACATTTAGTCTAGATAAGTGATCCAAAGAGCTCTGGTCTAAAGGAATCAGTTCAGTTCAGTCACTCATTTGTGTCCGACTCTTTGCGACCCCATGAATCACAGCACGCCAGGCCTCCCTGTCCATCACCAACTCCCAGAGTTTACTCAAACTCATGTCCATCGAGTCGGTGATGCCATCCAGCCATCTCATCCTCTGTCATCCCCTTCTCCTCCTGCCCCCAAACCCTACCAGCATCAAGGTCTTTTATAATGAGTCAACTCTTTGCATGAGGTCACCAAAGTATTGGAGTTTCAGCTTTAGCATCAGTCCTTCCAATGAACACCCAGGACTGATCTCCTTTAGGATGGACTGGTTGGATCTCCTTGCAGTCCAAGGGACTCTCAAGAGTCTTTTCCAACACCACAGCTCAAAAGCATCAATTCTTCAGTGTTCAGATTTCTTCACAGTCCAACTCTCACATCCATACATGACCACTGGAAAAACCATAGCCTTGATTAGACAGACCTTTGTTGGCAAAGTAATGTCTCTGCTTTTCAATATGTTATCTAGATTGGTCATAACTTTCCTTCAAAGGAGTAAGCGTCTTTTAATTTCATGGCTGCAGTCACCATCTGCAGTGACTTTGGAGCCTAAAAAAATAAACTCTTACACTGTTTCCACTGTTTCCCCATTTATTTGCCATGAAGTGATGGGACCAGATGCCATGATCTTAGTTTTCTGAATGTTGAGCTTTAAGCTAACTTTTTCACTCTCCTCTTTCACTTTCATCAAGAGGCTCTTTAGTTCTTCTTCACTTTCTGCCATAAGGGTGGTGTCATCTGCACATCTGAGATTATTGATATTTCTCCTGGAAATCTTGATTCCAGCTTGTGCTTCTTCCAGCCCAGCATTCCTCATGATGTACTCTGTATATAAGTTGAATAAGCAGGGTGACAATATACAGCCTTGACATACTCCTTTTCCTATTTGGGACCAGGCTGTTGTTCCATGTGCAGTTCTAACTGTTGCTTCCTCACCTGAATATAGGTTTATCAAGAGGCAGGTCAGGTGGTCTGGTATTCCCATCTCTTTCAGAATTTTCCACAGTTGATTGTGATCCACACAGTCAAAGGCTTTGGCATAGTCAATAAAGCAGAAATGGATGTTTTTCTGGAACTCTCTTGCTTTTTCACTAAAAGGGATAGGAAGAGTTATTTCCTCAGGGGAAGAATTCCTAAGAGAATTTTTTTCCTCAAGTTTTCTCTGGAGTCTAAAGAATATTGTGACCACATTGTCAAAAATTGTATTTTGTGTGTGTGACCATAGTTTTATAGCCAAAATTTAGACCAGATAGTACTCAACTTGGCCTGGTAACAAAGGTAGATTGGTTCCAGCAGGGACTGTCCCTCTGGGGAAGTAAGGATCTTAGTTTGATCAGCCCTAGGCTATTGATTACAGGAGGAAGACCTGTACATAAGGGAACTTGAGTTCATTTTCCAATCAATAAAGATCTAATATTTTTAGGTCTTTTTTCTTGTCATTGGATCATAGCTATAGATTGACCAGTCATTTTAAAAAATTTCCCAAGAAGTCCCAGGTGGGGTGTGGAACCTTAGAGTGAGCAATTCACATATTAGCTCGAACAGTTTGTACCAGATGTCTGTGCACTCAAACCAAACCGAACCAGAACTTCACCAGCCAGGAGTTACACTCCAAATGAAGCAAAGGCAAAGAAATGCCCAGAAATCAAAAGCCAAGTGGCAAGAATGCCCCAAAAACATGGTAAAATGATGCCCTAAGATCAAAAGCCAAATGGCATAAATGCCAAACATGACTTCCCAGTTCCACTAGACCTGTGACCTGGCAAAGTCAGTGCTAGCCGCCTTTTTAGTTCTGATAGTTTCAAGCAATTTCGTGCTGATTTTCTGCGAAGAAATTACTCTATTAATTCCCTCTTTTAGAAGCATCTAGATATCATTCACTTTTCACCTTTATGCATTGGAGAAGGAAATGGCAACCCACTCCAGTGTTCTTGCCTGGAGGATCCCAGGGATGGGGAAGCCTGGTGGGCTGCCGTCTATGGGGTCTCACAGAGTCAGACACAACTGAAGCGACTTAGCAGCAGATATCATTCAAAGCTCAGATGGCCTTTTCTAATTGTGCACACAAAAATATCAATTTTAGAATATCAAAAGAACCCCAATTTGGCCATTTTAGGTTGAAATCTCTTTTAGTATAATTTCTTCAATTAACGAGGTACTTGCAAGTATGAGCTCCATATGTATTGTACGTGAATCTGGCTAGATTTAGAATTATTTAGAATTAGTCAGAGGCTGGTTTTCTGACAATCCTTTGTTTCTGTTGAGAGATTCTGTTTCCCATTTTAAGCTGAATTTGTCAGGGATAAAAATCACTATTTGTGAGCTTAACTCCTCCAGGAGTCACCCCAAGTCCTTTCAGCTCCTCTTACGTGTCTCAGATTCTGCCTCCGTCAATCTAAGACCACCATGGCTGCTCAGGTTGCTGAATGGCCAGTTCTTGTTTGTGACCCCCGGATGAACAAGTATCTTAATTAATGAGTGGGTTTCCCTATGGGACCACTGCAAGGTATGAGGACTAGACCTCCACCTCTCCTGTAAATTTCTGTCACCTGAGAAAACCGAAACCAGCTGGGAGGAGTTTTGTCCCTTTTCTTCAGAGCAAAGTTCTCATGTATTTTCTTCACTTTTATCCTGACAAATTCTCTAAAGGCAGTCAAATTGAGAAAAAGTATCAGATCAGCCTCTTACTTAACCACTCAGCCAAGACCATTCAGTCCCCTACAATAGAGCGACCTCAGCATCTTTCAGCTGAGCCCCGGGTATTCCTCTATTTTTTTTCCCAGTTGAGCCCCCCTACCCGTACCTTTCCACTGTTTGGGCAATTCTCCTGCCATCTTTCAGCCAGCCCACCACCCAGTATCTTTTGACTGGGTAGGAATTCCTCAACATCTTTCAACTGAGCCCCACTCAGTGTCTAGACCATGAGTAGGTATGCCCCCAGATGTTTCACACCCCCCCACCCCACCCTCATCCCCAGTATCTTTCCTACTAGGAGGGGGCAGGTAACCTGCTCCACCACCAAATAAAACTCAGAATCTCAACCAATACGGGAGATTCAGGAACCAGGAGAGACTTACCCAAATTCGTCTGCACTCCCCAAGGAGGCAGATGGGCACAAGTGTCCACTGTGGTACCAAAGCTCCAGTTCCCTGTGGAGTCCAGTCAAAAGGAGGAAGTTCACTCTGGGTCACCATAATTGTCGACGATGTACAACTTGCGAGTTGTGAGTTGTTTTATTTTGGGCAAAATGAGGAATGCAGCCCAGGAGGCAGCATCAGATAGCTCTGAGAAACTGTTCCAAAGTGGCATGGGGGAAAGTCAATATATAAAGTTTTGGTGAAGGGGGAGTTCAAGTACCATGAAGCACTCAGTTTACAAAAGGTTTTTTGTTAGTTGTGAGGATCTGATGTCACCATGAAGAGATTTAGCGCTTCTCTAAATACATGAGGAGATGCAAGGATTGAGATCATAAAATTTGTTCCTAAAAAATCCAGCTATCTAAACACGTGTCCCACCAGATTCCCTGTAGCAGAGTGTCTTACTCCACCCTGAACTCCCTCAGGGATTATTGAAGGTCAACATCTATAGCAGCATGGGATTCAATCTCTATAGAGGCAGATGGCAAATGCCTTTGTTAGGTAGGTAGAATAGGGAAAAGGAGTCCAAAATGGCGGTGGCTAAAAGACAAGGAAGGTCAAAGGAAGGTCCGAGGACCAGAGTGAAAACTTCAGGCAGAACAAACAGCATTCCTGGCTAAGCCCAATTTGCATAGGGCAGGCCCAGGTTGAGGAAAAAACATAAAAGGAGGAGCCAAAGTGCTTTGTCTCGGACTCTCTCTCCCGCATGTGTACGCACTCTTTTCTCTCTCTCTGTCTCTCTTTCTCTCTCTCTCTCTCACTCTCCTGCTATCTTCTAAATAAAATAGAGCTGTAACACTGATTTGCCTAAGAGCTGTAGCACAGTTTGTCTAAGACCCAAGAGCTGTGACGCGCCGAGGGCTTTAATGTCTTTCGCTCCAAACCCTTGTTGCGACGAGACAAAGAACCGAGGAACATACACTCGCATGACACCTTTATTGTTCAGTCATTGGCAATGCTCTTGGTAAGTGCCAATTTGTAGTTGACAAAGTGATGGGACCAGTTGCCATTATCTTAGTTTTCTGAAAGTTGAGTTTTAAGCCAAGTTTTTCACTCTCCTCTTTCACTTTCATCTAGAGGCTTTTTAATTCTTCTTCACTTTCTGCCATAAGGGTAGTGTCAACTGCGTATCTGAGTTTATTGATAACAGGTTTAGAACTTAACAATAGCAAGATCCTACCAGACCAACTCCCATAATATACATTCCAAGATATCAGGATTAATCCAAAGGTTTTCAGGAAGGAGAAACTGTCCTCAAACAGGATACATCAGTTCAGTTCAGTTCAGTTCAGTCACTCAGTCAAGTCATGTTCGACTCTTTGCAACCCCGTGAATCGCAGCACGCCAGTCCTCCCTGTCCATCACCAACTCCCTGAGTTCACTCAGACTCACGTCCATTGAGTAAGTGATGCCATCCAGCCATCTCATCCTCTATTGTCCCCTTCTCCTCCTGCCCCCAATCCCTCCCAGCATCAGAGTCTTTTCCAATGAGTCAACTCTTCGCATGAGGTGGCCAAAGTACTGGAGTTTCAGCTTCAGCATAATTCCTTCCAAAGAAATCCCAGGGCTTATCTCCTTCAGAATGGACTGGTGGGATCTCCTTGCAGTCTAAGGGACTCTCAAGAGTCTTCTCCAACACTACAGTTCAAAAGCATCAATTCTTTGGCGCTCAGCCTTCTTCACAGTCCAACTCTCACATCCATACATGACCACTGGAAAAACCATAGCCTTGACTAGATGGACCTTTGTTGGCAAAGTAATGTCTCTGCTTTTGAATATGCTATCTAGGTTGGTCATAACTTTTCTTCCAAGGAGTAAGCGTCTTTTAATTTCATGGCTACAGTCACCATCTGCAGTGGCTTGGGAGCCCCAAAAAATAAAGTCTGACACTGTTTCCACTGTTTTCCCATCTATTTGCCATGAAGTGATGGGACCAGATGCCATGATCTTCGTTTTCTGAATGTTGAGTTTTAAGCCAACTTTTTCACTCTTCTCTTTCACCTTCATCAGGAGGCTTTATATAATCCTTAGTGAGTGAGTGAGTTAGTGAAGTCACTCAGTTGTGTCCAACTCTTTGCCACCCCATGGACTGTAGCCTACAAGGATCCTCTGTCCATGGAAATTTCCAGGCAAGAGTACTGTAGTGGGTTGCCATTTCCTGCTCCAGGGGATCTTCCCAATCCAGGGATCGAATCCAAGTCTCCCACATTGCAGGCAGACGCTTTACCATCTGAGCCACCAGGGAAGTCCCTATAATCCTTAGTACAGAGTTTAAACTGAGATGTATGTTGTGTAATCATCAGTTCTGGGCTTAAAGAATAAAACACTTTATGTGACTAAGACTAAGGAATGGAGAGATTAAAAAAAAAAAAAAGATGTTTGTCCTTTCCTCCTCCTTGAGAATTCCAGACCTCTATCTCCGCTTTGAGAGCCTCAGACCCTTTTCTCCTCCTTGGGGACCTTGGACTTCTTATCAACCTGCCTAGGAATTGACTCTCTCACTAGTGGAGGTGATGGAATTCCAGCTAAGCTATTTCAAACCTTAAAAGATGATGCTGTGAAAGTGCTGCCCTCAATATGTCAGCAAATTTGGAAAACTCAGCAGTGACCACCGGACTGCAAAAGGTAAGTTTTCATTCCAATCTCAAAGAAGGACAATGCCAAAGAATGTTCAAACTACTGTACAAATGCACTTATTTCGCATGCTAGCAAGGTAATGCTCAAAATTCTTCAAGCTACTCTTCTACAGTAAGTAAACCAAGAAAATCCAGATGTACAAGATGGATTTAGAAAAGGCAGAAGAACCAGAGATTGAATTGCCAATAGCCATTGGATCACAGAAAAAGCAAAGGAATTCCAGAAAAGCATCTACTTCTGTTTCATGCTGACACCTTTGACTATGTGGATCACAATAAATTGCTGAAAATACTTAAAGAAATGGAAATGCAAGACTACTATATCCACCTCCTGAGAAACTTGAATGTGGGTCAAGAAGCAACAGTTAGAACCAGACGTGGAACAATGAACTGGTTCATAATTGGGAAAGTAGTACGTCAAGGCTGTATTTAATTTCTATGCAGAGTACATCATTCAAGAGGTTGGGCTGCATGAATCACAAGCTGGAATCAAGATTGCTGGGAGAAATATCAACAACCTCAGATATGCAGATGTTGTTGTTCAGTTCTTCAGTCATGTACAATTAACTCTTTGCATCCCCGTGGAATGTAGCCCGCCAGTCTTCTCTGTCCATGGGATTTCCCAGGCAAGAACACTGTAGTGAGTTGCCATTTCCTTCTCCAGGGAATCTTTGCAACCCAGGGATCAGACCCATGTCTCCTGCATTGGCAGGCAAATTCTTCACCAACACCACTGAGCCACCACTCTAATGGCAGAAAGAAAGTGAAAAGGAACTAAAGAGCCTCTTGATGAGGGTGAAAGCGGAGAGTGAAAAAATTGGCTTAAAACTCAGCATTCAGAAAACTAAGATCATGGTATATGGCCCCATCACTTCATGACAAATAGATGAGGAAAAAGTGGAAAGAGTGACAGATTTTATTTTCTTGGGCTCTAAAATCACTGTGGACAGTGACTACAGCCATTAAATTAAAAGACACTTGCTCCTGTGAAGGAAAGCTATGACAGACTCATTGGAAAAGACCCTGATGCTGGGAAAGATTGAAGGCAGGAGGAGAAGGAGATGATAGAAGTAGAGATTGTTGGAAGGCATCACCAACTCGATGGACATGAGTTTGAGCAAGCTCCAGGAGTTGGTGATGAACAGGGAAGCCTGGTGGGCTGTAGTCCAGGGGGTCACAAAAAGTCAGATATGACTGAGCAACTAAGCACACAGTTCAGTTCAGTTCAGTCACTCAGTCATATCTGATTCTTTGTGACCCCATGGACTTCAGCCCTCTGGGCTCCTCTGTCCATGGGGGTTCTCCAGGCAGAATACAGGGGTGGGTTGCCATGACCTCTTCCAGGGGATCTTCCCAACCCAGGGATCAAACCCAGGTCTCCCACATTGTAGGCAGATTCTTTACCATCTGACCCAGCAGAGAAGCCCATGACAAACCTAGACAGCAGCTAGTGCACTGGGACGACCCAGAGGGATGGTATGGGGAGGGAGGAGGGAGCAGGGTTCAGGATGGGGAACACATGTATACCTGTGGCGGATTCATTTTGATATTTGGCAAAACTAATACAATTTTGTAACGTTTAAAAATAAAATAAAATTTAAAAAATAAAATTAAAAAAAACAAACAAACAAACAAAAAAAACAGAGACATCACATTGCCAACAAAGGTCTGTATAGTCAAAGCTATGGTTTTTCCAGTAGTCATGTGCAAATGTGAGAGTGGGACCATAAAGAAGTCTAAATGCCAAAGAATTAATGCTTTTGAACTGTGGTGCTGGAGAAGACTCTTGAGTCTCTTGGACAACATGGAGATCAAACCAGCCAGTCCTAAAGAAAATCAATCTTGAACATTCATTGGAAGGACTGATACTGAAGCTGAAGCTCCAATGCTTTGTCCACCTGATGCAAAGAGCCGACTGACTGGAAAACACCTGATACTAAGAAAGATTGAGGGAAGGAGGAGAAGCAGGTGACAGATGATGAGCTGATTGACTAACATCATCAACTCAATGGACATGAGTTTGAGGAAACTCTGGGAAATAGTGAAGGAGATGGGAGCCTGATGTTCTGCAATTCATTGTGTTGCAAAGAGTTGGACATGATGTAGTGACTGAACAGCAACAAAGCATGGGGAAATTTGAGGGCTTGGAACTAAAGAAAAAATGAATGAAACATAATAAATCTCTTTCAAACCTTGGACAAGAGACATATGTTTATTTAATAAATAGCTCAAGAGAGGCAGTGATTGATGGCAGAAGAAAAATAAAACCTAGTCTTAAATTTTCACAGAGAGGTATAGATCTGTAATGAGGTGGTCTGTTAAGAAACAAATTGAGTATTCAAAAAACTTGATAAGATAAAGAAGGAAGAGGAAAAAGATGAAGAGAATAAGGGGAAAAGGAAGGAAGACAAATAATAGAAAGATATCATGGGAAAGAAAAGGAATTAAGAACTCAAACTAGAGAAAAGAGAACTATGACAATACTTGAAAGAGTGAAGAAAATCAGCCAATTTATAATCATGAGAGAGCACGACACTTTCAAGCAACAGAAAGTACCTGTGGCTGGACTCCATGGGTTATAGAATAAAAACAATTTTGGAAATCAGTTGAGAAACATATTAAATGTCCTTTTATGGCATTTTACAGATTTCAGGATGGTTGTGTGAGGTTTGCCAAAATCTACAAGCATTGTTAAAAACACAGTATATAAAGAAAATTATAAATGTAACTTATTATTCTGTAGGCTTACTTAGGGCAACTCTAATCTTTGGATAGTGATTTTATTTTTTAAATAAATCTAAGTTTTGTGATTTGTAAGAATATCAATATAGCAAGCAAAATTAGAAATAAACAGCAAATAGTATGATTTGTATATATTTCTCTCATTCTCTGAAAAAGCAAATACTTGCAGACATAATTTTTCCATTTAATGTTTAAAAGGTTATTATTTTTATTATTAGGTGAACAGAGATGAATTTAATGCATTCAGTTAGAAAACTCATTATTCAACACAGTGCTATTGCTATCATATTAGGTATGCTAATTTATACAATTAACCTTATGTAATTGGTTTAAAGACCTTGTATAACAGGGCAGTATATTAGTTCATTGATGGAATAAATGAAGAAACCTTAAATTGAAGTGATTTCATAAAGCTCATTATTATTACAATATATGGTTCCCTTTTGGTTTTCTTTTTATCTTTACCAATATTTAAAGTTAGTACTTAAAGGAAATCAATTCTAAAAAGTATAATACAAGAGTATTGTTCAGAATCACCAAAAAAAAATTAATTTCTGTCTGATTAGGTATATAGTTCATATTATTCCAGAAGAGCAAGTGAAGGAAAATCATTATTCCAGGTAAAACTGGTTCATTTCAGTCACTTCAATTAAAGCCAAAAATTCAGTCAAATAAGCTTTCAGGAAAAGAAAGAACATAAATACAACAGTAAAGCAGTATATATTTGTGTATTAAAATTAAGGCACCATATGCAATTTTTGTGCTTCATTGCCCCACACATGCTGATGGAGAGAAAAGGAGCTAGTGAAAGACATTAACCCAGTAATAGATTTTAGAAATATTGGCCTGGTGACAGACTACTAGATCAATCAACTCAGCACAGCAAAAGCATCGTGTTCTAAAATAATGCCAAGGCAATAAACATAGGCAAACCAAACTATAATATATGATTTTAGTCACAAATTTCTGTCAGATCATCCTATAAGTACTTGAGACCCTACATATGTAGAATGGGAAACATTATCTCTTTTTCAAAAAACCTCGGTCATATTTAATGCTCAACTTTTCATAAGAGCTACTGCTTAGGGAATTTTAGCCTGGAAACACTGAAATCATAGTCAAATTTTCACTCTGGTTCATTCTTTACATTTGACTTGTTAATTTGCATGTTGTGCTGTGTAATGTTATGTTGTGTTATGCTATGTTATGTTATGTTACGATGTTTGTTCTGTCCTATCCTATCCCATTCCATCCTATCTTATTGTAGTCTATTTTATTTCAAGTGTATATCAGCGATTCCCAAGCCCTGGGCTGTAGAACTGTAGTGGTCCTCAGCCTATTAGAAACTGGGCCACACAGTAGGAGGTGAGTGGCAGGCTAGCAAGCAAAGCTTCATCTGCTACTCCGCATTGCTCCCCATTGCTGGCATTATTGCCTGAACCATTTCACCTCCCCTGTACCACCATCCCCATCCCTGGAAATATTGTCTTCCACAAACTCTGTTCCTGGTGACAAAAAGGTTAGGGACTGCTGCTTTAAACTGTCATGCTTTCTCACTTCCATGGTTCTATTTCTAATGTGCTTTAAATTTTAACTATGAATTATAATATTGCTTAAAAATATATTTGTGTCCAGTCGATCCTTATATTTGCTTTCTGAAATACTCTTAACACAAACTTAGTTATTTTGGGGGCTTTCAAATCTTCAGCCAAGACACTGAGCTACCTTTGTGGATTCAATTTTTTCTATCGAGCGCATTCAAACCCCTCCAGCCATAACATATTACTTTCTACCTCTTGAAAATGGCAACTTCTGTCTTACCTCATTTTTTGATTTGTGTTTTGTTTGTCTCTCATGCTAAGGTATTCTTTATGAACATCCAGTATGTTTGATGAAGAATTGATTTCTCTAACAGATGTTGCTCATGGCTTCTAAAATCCATGCTTACTTTCCGAGTTTTATTGGACATATAGCCTGCCTGCTAGAAACTCTCTTTCTTAACTTCCTTTGAAGATTAGTGTGCCACATGACTAAGTTCTAGCTAAAAGGATGTGAACAGAAAAAAAAGTATGCAGTTTCAGTGTCATGTCTTTAAAAGAAAACTACTTGCTCTCTGTATCTTTCCACTTCCAACAGTGAAAACTGTAGATGTTATGGTGATGAGCCAGTTTTAACCATGTGATTAAATCAGTTTTCTTGGTAATAGCAGACTTACAAGATAGATAATATCTTGGACCTGAGTTTCATCTCTGGATAGTTTGGCTATTACTGTTAAATTTATTTTTAAAAAGATACTATATATTAAACTTATAAAATAAAGATATTACTTATTAAAGTTATGTGAAGGGAAAAATATCTTATTTAGACACTATAGGTTGAAATCTATTTATTACATCATATGAGTGATTCTCAAGTTTGGCAATGTTATCCACTCTATATATTCAATTCAGAATGTATTCATGCAACAAAATGATTTATTCAGCTCCTTGAATCTCTATCCAGGTTGAAGGATGATTCTGCTTCAACTTTTCCTACCTATTGCTTGCATGAATTTCTAACATATTGTGTCCTCAAGGAAAAGTTGTACCTATATGGTGTTGTCTCATCAACACTTAGAGATCACCTGGTCTTGAGTACAAAAAGTTAAAAAAAACAAAACAAAAAAACACTAGACTCTATATTGATCTTACTACTCCTTCCAATGATGACTTTATTTCTTCCATTTTCTTTATAAACAGACTTCAGCATCAAGCAGTCCCAATATATTACATCCATGTTCTCAACTTCTACTTACTCTTTAACCTCTCTAATCTAGTTTTTATTCATGTCACACCACTGAAAATTCTCTCCCACAGATTACCAATAGGCTCTGTTTTATTAACTTTCCAAGAATGTAGGTGCTGTTTCTGATTTTTCTGTGTTCTTTCAGTGGAGTGTTAACCACTGCTTTCTTTTGAATTACTCTTCCCTACACTTTCTTACGGGTTTCCCAGGTGGTGCTAGTGGTAAAGAACCTGCCTGCCAATGCAGGAGACATAAGAGATACAGGTTCAATCCTGGGTTGGGAAGACCCCCTGGAGGAGGAAGTGGCAACCCACTCCAGAATTCTTACCTGGAGAATCCCATGGATAGAAGAGCCTGCCAGGCTACAGTTCATAGGGTGGCAAAGAGTCGGACACAACTGAAGCAGCTTAGCAATAATGTCTTGGTTTAACGAAGGTCAGAAAATCTGTGCCATTCCTCTCTCTCCAGCTCCCTGTCCTTTCAACTCTAGTCAGTTAGCACTCACACACACTTTCTTATCCCTGTCTTTAATTTCTGTTCACATGCCAGGCACATCCTCATCCTTCTCTGCTCTGACCTAAGTTTCTGAAACTCTAATGTCTGTTTATATTTCACCAGTGGATGTCAGAGTGTTCATCACATAACTTCAGAAGAAGTGAGGAAGAACAAGTTAACAACACGCTCAGAAAATGGTGTCCCTGGAAAATCACTCTGCTAACAATGTACTATTTCTCAATTGATTATCAACTCTAAGTCTGAATTGTAATTTTAAAGTATTTTTAAGAATCTTCAAGTTTCTCTCTACTTACCAACCTTATTTCACCTGGAAACTGACTAACAAAAAGAATTTACTAGTAATAACTTACTAGACTGTTGAACGCCAACATGGCTGGTCCCCTTCCTTCTCCACTTAACACATATCTAAAAACCCACTACCAACTTTAAACCCACTATAATTTTCCATGAACATAGTCCCCTATAGCATCATTTTTTATGCAGAAATTTTTGGCTACAAAAGAAAAGACTGTAATGCTTTCCCCTGTCTTGGATGAGCCTAGAGGTAAAGTATCAGGATAGCAGATTCTGTCTGAGTTTACAAGAGGCACATAATTTCATTCTCTCAGACTCAATATTTCTAAAACTAAGTATTTTCACTAAAGATATATTCCAAAGGAAAATATATATTGCAAACATATTTATTATGGTGTGGTGTAATATGGACAATCTGAAGCCAAATTGAACATCTGGAAACTGAATTATTTTTCCTTAAATATTCATATATCAAATTAATAAAATATTTCTAGCTATATAAATGGTCATTGTAAAGATTTATGTGATTTCAGATAATTATGGGTGAAATTAAAAAGTTTAATGAAATAATGTACTACACCAATTAAAGTAGGAAGGTGTCTAGAAATTAATTATGGGTACACCTAATATCTTACAAATCTGTATATGTTTATATTAAATCACTATTATAATCAACATATTGTACATTATGAGAAAAATAGAAAGAAAATAAATATTAGATATTAGAAGGATGAATATTGAAGATGAAACTAAAGTTTTGCCATTAGGAGCTTCTTTCTTGGGAGCTTCTAATTATTATGTATTTGTTTATTATTAAAATCTCAAAAAGAGCATAACTGATCAGGGGAATTGTTTATAAAGGGCTACCAAAACAACAGAGATAAAAATATGTGTTTTGAAGTCAGGAAAAATTAGAGATCCTGATATTAGTATTCTCTTTTGGAGTCTTCAGATATATAGCTACAGAAGGCAAAACAGGGTCATAAGCAATACAAATATCACATTTCCTGCTTAGACCTGATCATTGATTTTATGTATTTGGTGGTCAAGAGCTAGTAAGAAATGAACTGTATAAAAACATGAGCCCACAAGGAGAAAAATCCATATTGTGAGAAATATGTAGGAATATTATCCTATAGAAGGTGCTTGTACAATTTTGTTATTTGAGAAAGTGTGTGTGTGTGTGTTAGTCACTCAGTCCTGTCTGACTCTTTGCGATCCCATGGAGCCCACCGGACTCCCCTGTCCATGGGATTCTCTAGGCAAGAACACTGGAGTTGGTTGCCATTTCCTTCTCTGGATTTGAGAAGATAGCAATGTAAATAATTCTTAAGTAGATTAACAGTGTCAAATTGGTAATCAGAAAGACACAGAGAAAACCCTAAGATACCATGGAAGTAACCTGAGCATGAAACACTTGCTACTTTTAGGACTCATGGGACAAAGGAAGTGGTTTGTGTCATTAAAATTTAGGAACTTGGAGAAAGGGGCCTGCACGACTAAAACTCTGAGCTCTGAGGAGTGGGTCATGGCCATTTGCCACAGGTGTGTCTGAGTTTGACGAGAACCATGCCTTTGAAGATAAGGTGCCAGCCCAAGGTGCTGGTGTCCCTGAGAAGAACGATGGTGCTGTGCTTGTGACTTGTGTAAAAAGCTGCAAACTATTAATAGATTCAACTGCTGTCCCTGTATGACACTGCTGCTGCTGTGGTGAAGACACATGATTGCTAAAGAAACAGGAGGCAAACAGGAAACAAGGCCTTCCTCCCTCTTCCAGTTTCTGTCTTTCTCAAGTGGCTATTATTGGAAGAACCTGAAAGGGAACAAGATGGCAGAACAAAAATGTGGTGTGGAAACTTCTAGTTGCATCACTGTAAAAACAAGTCACTGAGAAACAGATGCTCATCAACTGGTACCAAAAGAGTCCCTTGAAATCACTGGTCACAAAAAAGTCTTACTGGTGAGAATGTGTATACATTGAGTCACTTATGCATTCATTTGTGTATCAGGTACCATGAACATTAATGTACATTGATTACGTGAAAAGCTAAGTTTGAGTCTTCATATATAAATAGTATAATATATGGTCCCTGATCTTGCTGTTCCTGTTTGCGATGCCAGTTGTCTCACTGTTCACATGATTCACTAAACCCAGGGAAGGAGACTCGAGGAGCTGTAGGAACTGCAGACATGTTTATTGTCTCCTGGCTAGCCCAGTAACCATAACACAGCTTCTCTCTTGGCTGACAGCAGCTGCAGTAGCAGCCATAACATAACCCTAATGTAGCCACAAGGTAACCACAACATAATCTCACATAACATAATCATGATGTTGCTCTAATGTCCCCCCAATGCAGGAGCAGCCAGGGCTTTCATGGCGAAGCTCATACAGGTGTACCACACAAAGTAGCCCGTGACCAAGCAAGTATCTCATGACATGCATGCACAGTGCTGTAAATGATCTCAGCTGTTTCATAGTCATTATTTACAAAACAGGAGGTGAGGGAGCCTGAGCAGTCCATCTTGGCTAATTTGTTCTCTCCCAACAGTCCCCAAACTCCACATGATTATTATTTAGTACTGAGTTTTATCCTGGGTTCTATGTTATATCCAAATAGTTTGGATATATATCAGATAGCCTGACATTATTAATAACAACATCACATTTTACTTTTAGAAGTGTTCCAATTCAGGCGATAAATCATATTGTTACTGAACACATACCTTACAATTAAATAGAAATGTCCAATAGACTTTAATTTGTGTTTTACCAGCAACATACATAAGGGATATGCTATGCTGTGCTTAGTTACTCAGTCGTGTATAAATTTTTATGACCCTATGTACTGTCGTTGAAGCTCCAATACTTTGGACACCTGGCGTGTAGAGATGATTTATTAGAAAAGACCCTGATCCTAGGAGAGATTGAAGGCAGGAGAAGAAGGGGACAAGTTGGTTGGATGGCATCACTGACTCAATGCACGAGTTTGAGCAAGCTCCAGGGGATGGTGGAAGGACAGGGATGTCTGGTGTGCTGCAGTCTATGGGGTTGCAAAGAGTCAGACATGACTGAACAACAGCAACAACAATGGACCATAGCCCGCCAGGCTCCTCTATCCATGTGGATTCTTCAGGCAAGAATACTTCAGTGGGTTTCCATACCTTCCACCAGGGGATCTTCCAACCCAGGGATCGAACCGAGGTATCCCACACTGCTGGTGAATCTGAGCCACCCAGGAAACCCAAGAATACTGGAGTGGGTAGCCTATTCCTTCTCCAAGGGAACTTCCCTACCCAGGAATCAGACTGGGATCTCCTGCATTGAAGGTGAATTCTTTACCAGCTGAGCTACCCAGGAAGCAAATATAAGGAATAGTAGTGATAAAATTGAGGGAACACACAACTATGTTAGTTAGATAGTACAGATGATATGAAAGGAAACATTCTAAAGGGAGGAGCTGTGTAAGTTGGATGTTAGAAGATTAGTGGAAGTTTATCATTGTGATGATGCAAATAAGGACACTTAAGACAGCAGAGGCAGCGGAGAACATGTGGGGAATTTATAAAGTTCTAATCAAGGCTGTAGCAAGTCTTGGAATCAATTAGCAAGTTTATATGCGACCATAAACAACCAATCAAAAGTATCCACTGCTGACTCTGAATCTACACAGACACTTCAATTTGGAATAGTCCAATAATGAACTTGTGGTTGTCAGGGGCAAGAATGGGAGAAAGGAACAGTTAGGGGGTTTGGGATGGGCATGAACACATTGCTATATTTAAAATGGATAACCAACAAGGACCTCCTATATAGTACATGGAACTCTGCTTAGTGTTATGTGGCAGCCTGGATGGTGGTTTGAGGGAGGTTGGATACATGTATACGTATGGCTGAGTCCCTTCACTTTTCACCTGAAAGGATCACAGCATTCTTTGTTAATCAGCTATGCTGCTGCTGCTAAGTTGCTTCAGTCGTGTCCAACTCTGTGCGACCCCATAGACGGCAGCCCACCAGGCTCCCCCATCCACTGCAGTACAAAATAAAATGTTGAAAAGAAATTTAATAAATATATAGATATATGATACTGGAAAAAAAAGAATAGTCAAATATTGATGATGCTAAGGGCATTGCAGACATAGTCTCACTTAAAATTGAGAAAAATAAAATCAAGGATTTTCTAGTTTTTTACTATTTCAAATATAGCTTCTGTAACATTTATGTACATACTTCTACTTGAACATAGATCTTCATTTCTCTGGAAAAAATTTCCTAAGCAGTATAATTACTGGTTTGAAGATATATCATTTTCAGTGGAGTATTTTACCTGTTCTGCTTATATATCTTTGTCTTTTCTTTTTAACACTTGAATAACTGCCATAATCATGTATTTGCACTTGGCAGGGTATGAAAATGACCAATGTGCATGCATGAGTGTCTCTGTGTGTATGTCTGTGTAGTAATATCACTCAGAGGAAGTGGTTGGGTAGAGAGGTGACAGTTACAAAAGGAAAGAGATAAAGATAAACCTTCCAAAACTTGCTTTGTCAGTCCTTACAGCTCTAAGCATTTGGTGAGTAGATGTTAATAGGAAATTTGCTATTTAATAAAATATGTGCAAGGAAAGCACTGTACGTTTCTTTCATGGATTTGAGAAATTGTCTGTCTTCTCTTATTAAAGGATGTGTTTACTTCTTTTATACAAGTATAAATAAGTACAGTGATTCTTAGACATATTAGAGATATCCATCTGGGTATCTTTTCAGAGAGAAACACACCAGGGAACTGAAAAATGCTACACATCATTGAGCAGTAACATCTAATTATTACTGGTGGGGAAAGCCATACCAAGTGGGTCAGCTTTCAGATAATGCTGCTGTTTCTTCTGTCAAGCTATCTACTTGTCATTTTCATAGCTACTGATGGATGCCTCCATTTATCAGAAGTTTCTGAAAGCATTATTCCTTTGGAGGACAGGGATTAGTATAGGGGTTTGAAAATACAGTACCTGAATATATGGACCAGAGGAGCACTTTTAATTCCTGACTCTTCTGTAGGAAGTGAAATATTTAGTAAATTGAGTTCTGTGTAACAATCTCCCGGAGACCAATAAAAGCAGACATATGCAATTACTGAAACTGGCTCCAGTCTCATCAACACTTAAAAAAAATAAAACAATAAAAGCTCTCAGCTGAAGCCTGAGCATTTATCCTATTCATCTGATACTGTATTTCAGTTTTATTATTTTTAAGGAATTTCTTTCTGTTGAAGGTTATATTTTAATTTTTCCTAGATAAAAGCTGTGCATAATATTAACTGAATATCTATCAGTCACTCAGAATGTCCAAAATAATCATTTTTAAGAAAGACAAAACAGTCATTTTGTTAAATTTTTTCTAAAGTTTAATATAAGTATATATGATATATTCCTTTAGTTTTTACATTAAGCAAATACAAATGATGAAACATTATTGTGGGATAATTTATCAGATAACTTGGCTAATAGAAGTAATTTTGCTTTAATCTAAAAACTCTTGGTATAAATGAAACTCATATACTCTTTGGTATAAGAATACTATTTACTTGAGAAGTATATCTCTGAATATGGTATCACTGGTATATTTAGGTATTCTAAGAACTATTTTCCATACGAAATAGTCACTTCAATATAATTTTTTCTAAAAAGTTAGTATTCTAAAATCCACTATATATTCAATAAATGGTTCAGTACAGCAGTTGAAAACACATTTCAGAAAGACCATACTGAAACTCAGCATTTATTTTTACTTTCTTGTTAAGTTTAGCCATATCTTTTTATTCAACTCTCCCTTCACTGAAAATTCTTTAAAGGAGTAGATTACAGATATCTCCCAACACAATGTATATCATTCATAGCAGTCTCACGACCACATACTCTTGAAACATACTCATACCACATCTCATAATAGACCTTAATAACCACATACTGTGTTGCCCATTATTCTCTCCTTGACAGATACAACTCTATTATCTTACATTCAGGGGTCTATGTAGTGATATTGATTAGGGATAAAGAGGCAATTATTAACAAAAGCATGATATTGGACTTTAGTGTTAAATTTGTCATTCATTAGTTCAGTTCAGTCGCTCACTCGTGTCCGACTCTTTGCAACCCCATGAATCGCAGCATGCCAGGCCTCCCTGTCCATCACAAACTCCTGTAGTTCACTCAGACTCAAGTCCATCGAGTCAGTGATGCCATCCAGCCATCTCATCCTCTGTCGTCCCCTTCTCCTCTTGCCCCCAATCCCTCCCAGCATCAGTCTCTTCCAAAGAGTCAGCTATTCACATGAGGTGGCCAAAGTACTGGAGTTTCAGCTTCAGCATCATTGCCTTCAAAGAAATCCCAGGGCTGATCTCCTTCAGAAAGAACTGGTTGGATCTCCTTGCAGTCCAGGGGACTCTCAAGAGTCTTCTCCAACACCACAATTCAAAAGCATCAATTCCTTGGCACTCAGCCCTCTTCACAGTCCAACTTAAACATCCATACATGACCACAGGAAAAAACATAGCCTTGACTAGATGGACCTTTGTTGGCAAAGTAATGTCTCTGCTTTTGAGTATGCTATCCAGGTTGGTCATAACTTTCCTTCCAAGGAGTATGCATCTTTTAATTTCATGGCTGCAGTCACCAGCTGCAGTGGTTTTGGAGCCCAGAAAAATAAAGTCTGACACTGTTTCCATTGTTTCCCCATCTATTTCCCATGAAGTGATGGGACCAGATGCCATGATCTTCGTTTTCTGAATGTTGAGCTTTAAGCCAACTTTTTCACTCTCCACTTTCACTTTCATCAAGAGGCTTTTGAGTTCCTCTTCACTTTCTGCCATAAGGGTGGTGTCATCTGCACATCTGAGGTTATTGATATTTCTCCCGGCAATCCTTGATTCCAACTTGTGTTTCTTCCAGTCCAGCATTTCTCATGATGTACTCTGCATATAAGTTAAATAAACAGGGTGACAACATACAGCCTTGACATACTCCTTTTCCTATTTGGAACCAGTCTGTTGTTCCATGTCCAGTTCTAACTGTTGCTTCCTGACCTGCATACAAATTTCTCAAGAGGAAGGTCAGGTGGTCTGGTATTCCCATCTCTTTCAGAATTTTCCACAGTTGATTGTGATCCACACAGTCAAAGGCTTTGGCATAGTCAATAAAGCAGAAATAGATGCTTTTCTGGAACTCTCTTGCTTTGTCCATGATCCAGCAGATGTTGGCAATTTGATCTCTGGTTATTCTGCCTTTCCTAAAACCAGCTTGAACATCAGGAAGTTCACGGTTCATGTATTGCTGAAGCCTGGCTTGGAGAATTTTGAGCATTACTTTACCAGCGTGTGAGATGAGTGCAATTGTGCAGTAGGTTGAGCATTCTTTGGCATTGTCTTTCTTTGGGATTAGAATGAAAACTGACCTTTTCCAGCCCTGTGGCCACTGCTGAGTTTTCCAAATTTGCTGGCATAGTGAGTGCAGCACTTTTACAGCATCATCTTTCAGGATTTGGAATAGCTTAACTGGAATCCCATCACCTCCACCAGCTTTGTTTGTAGTGATGCTTTCTAAGGTCCACTGGACTTCACATTCCAGGATGTCTGGCTCTAGGTCAGTGATCACACCATTGTGATTTTCTGGGTCATGAAGATCTTTTTTGTGCAGTTCTTCTGTGTATTCTTGCCACCTCTTCTTAATATATTCTGCTTCTATTAGGTCCATACCATTTCTGTTCTTTATTGAGCCCATCTTTGCATGAAATGTCCCCTTGGTAGCTCTGATTTTCTTGAAGAGATCTCTAGTCTTTCCCATTCTGTTGTTTTCCTCTATTTCTTTGCATTGATCACTGAGGAAGGCTTTCTTATCTCTTCTTGCTATTCTTTGGAACTCTGCATTCAGATGCTTATATTTTTCCTTTTTTCCTTTGCTTTTTTTCTTTTCACTTCTCTTCTTTTCACAACTATTTGTAAGGCCTTCCCAGACAGCCATTTTGCTTTTCTGCATTTCTTTTCCATGGGGATGGTCTTGATCCCTGTCTCCTGTACAATATCATGAACCCCATTCCATAGTTCATCAGACACTCTATCTATCAGATCTAGGCCCTTAAATCTATTTCTCACTTCCACCGTATAATCATAAGGGATTTGATTTAGCTCATTCCTGAATGGTCTAGTGGTTTTCCCTACTTTATTCAATTTAAGTCTGAATTTGGCAATAAGGATTTCATGATCTGAGCCACAGTCAGCTCCCGGTCTTGTTTTTGTTGACTGTATAGAGCTTCTCCATCTTTGGCTGCAAAGAACATAATCAATCTGATTTTGGTGTTGACCATCTGGTGATGTCCATGTGTAGAGTCTTCTCTTGTGTTGTTGAAAGAGGGTGTTTGCTATGACCAGTGCATTTTCTTGGCAAAACTCTATTAGTCTTTGCCCTGCTTCATTCCGTATTCCAAGGCCAAATTTGCCTGTTACTCCAGGTGTTTCTTGACTTCCTACTTTTGCATTCCAGTCCCCTATAATGAAAAGGACATCTTTTTTGGGTGTTAGTTCTAAAAGGTCTTGGAGGTCTTCATAGAACCGTTCAACTTCAGCTCTTCAGCGTTACTGGTTGGGGCATAGACCTGGATTACTGTGATATTGAATGGTTTGCCTTGGAAACGAACAGAGATCATTCTGTCGTTTTTGAGATTGCATCCAAGTACTGCATTTCAGACTCTTTTGTTGACCATGATGGCTACTCCATTTCTTCTGAGGGATTCCTGCCCACAGTAGTAGATATAATGGGCATCTGAGTTAAATTCACCCATTCCAGTCCATTTTAGTTCGCTGATTCCTAGAACGTCGACATTCACTCTTGCCATCTCTCGTTTCACCACTTCCAATTTGCCTTGATTCATGGACCTGACATTCCAGGTTCCTATGCAATATTGCTCTTTGCAGCATCGGACCTTGCTTCTATCACCAGTCACATCCACAGCTGGGTATTCTTTTTGCTTTGGCTCCATCCCTTCATTCTTCCTGGAGTTATTTCTCCACTGATCTCCAGTAGCATATTGGGCACCTACTGACCTAGGAAGTTCCTCTTTCAGTATCCTATCATTTTGCCTTTTCATACTGTTCATGGGATTCTCAAATCAAGAATACTGAAGTGGTTTGCCATTCCCTTCTCCAGTGGACCACATTCTGTCAGATCCCTCCACCATGACCCGCCCGTCTTGGGTTGCCCCACGGGCATGGCTTAGTTTCATTGAGTTAGACAAGGCTGTGGTCCTAGTGTGATTAGATTGACTAGTTTTCTGTGTGTATGGTTTCAGTGTGTCTGCCCTGTGAATCCCTCTTGCAACACCTACCATCTTACTTGGGTTTCTCTTACCCTGGATGTGGGGTATTTCTTCACAGCTGTCCAGCAAAGCGCAGCCGCTGCTTCTTACCTTGGATGAGGGGTATCTCCTTACCACCACCCTTCCTGACCTTCAACGTGGGATAGTGCCGCTAGGCCCTCCTGAGCCCGCGCAGCCCACAGCTCCTTGGACGTGGGGTTGGTCTTCCCGGCTGCCGCCCCTGGCCTCGGGTGTGGGGTTGGTCCTTTGTAACATATCACAGTTGATCATGACATGCCTGCATCATAACTCAACAGATGAAAAATACCATTTTTATAAAAAAGTAGTGACATAATAATTGTGGTGAATACGAAAGAGCTTGCTTTAGATATAAAAATGCACTGTGCAAAATTTGTTATAAGTTCCTTGCCAAACTTTTAAGTTATGTATTTCTATTTCCACAATTATATTTTAAAATTATAACTTAATAGAAATTACACATAATATGGATGTATTTTTTCATTGTTAACATTATGATTAGAGAGAAGTGGGGAAGATTATCTTTATTGCACTGAGAAGGTTAATTTATAAAGTAAAAGTACACTTCCTTTATCAAACACAGAAATCCAAAAATTAAAAAGAAGATTGATTTACAAACAGAAATATTTAAGATTAGATACAAGGCTCATAGCTGTATATACTAGATACCCTGATACTCAACCTTATACAAGTTCTCCCTTCTCCATGAAGTTTTACCATCTTTTATGATCATTTCTTCCTTTGAGCGCCTACAGATCCTAATGTCTGTGTCATTCATTAGGTAATTACTCTTTTACTGCATTATAATAAACCATACTGCTATCATCAACTAATATATTCTTTTCTTTTTTGTTTACTAAATAACATTTTCCTTAGGTAGTCCATGTGTGCGTGCTAAGTCACTTCAGTGGTGTCTGACTCTCTGTGACCCCATGGACTCTAGCCTGCCAGGTTCGTCTGTCCATGGGAGTCTCCAGGCAAGAATACTGGAGGGTGTTGCCATGTGCTCCTCCAGGGGATCTTCCCGACCCAGGGATCTAATCCATGCCTCTTAAGATTCCTGCATTGGCAGGCAGGTTCTTTACCACTAGCGCCACCTGGAAAACCCTAGGGTCATTCATTCAGTTCAGTTCAGTTGCTCAGTTGTCTGACTCTGCGACCCAATGGACTGCAGCCTGCCAGGCTTCCCTGTCCATCACCAACTCCTGGAGTTTGCTCAAACTCATGTCCATCTAGTCTGGAATGCCATCCAACCATCTCATTGTCTATTGTCCCCTTCTCCCAGCATCAGGGGCTTTTCCAATGAGTCAGTTCTTTGCGTCAGGTGGCCAAAGTATTGGAGTTGCAGCTTCAGCATCAGTCCTTCCAATGAATATTTGGGACTGATTTCCTTTAAGATTGATTGGTTTGATCTCCCTGAAATCCAAGGGACCCTCAAGAGTGTTCTCCAACACCACAGTTCAAAAGCATCAGTTCTTCAGCACTCAGCTTTCTTTATAGTCCAAGTTCATAAACCTCTGCAAATCAGAGGTCATTTGTTATATTTTTTTGCCTATCAGTATATAAAACTAAGCTATCTTGTTGTTTAATGGTTTTAAATTAGAGACTGGTGTGGCCTCCTAGCAATGCCGTGCTTTTTCTTTTTTTCGGGATTTCAGTCTCTTGACAGCTGTACATGTTGTACCAGAAAAAAGTAATTGCTTTAAAGGTCTGTCAGCAATGTGATGGTGAAGTGTTCGAGGGAGGGGAATGTTCTACAGTTCTGTGATTAGATCTCAGTCTTTTAGTTAGGTTATGCCCTGGAATGTAAATTTCACGATAATTTCTCAGTTATCTTTTTCCCCTCCCATTTTGTGGGATAGGATGGGTAGAGGTGGTTGGAGATGGGTATTTCCCTTCTCCCATATAGAAGGCTAGTACCATCTCTAGCTCATTATTTCCCTTCCCTAGTTCAGTTAGGCTCTGATAATAACCAGCTGAATATGCTTCTCTTAACTAGTTTCTTCTGTAGTCAGCCTTTGTTAACTTATTATTGACTAGGGGATTTTTGTAGAAACTAATGCCTGTGGCCTGCAAATTTTATTGTGGGCAGCCCCAAATTAATTCTATTAATTCTCTAATACTTTGCAGGTTATTACATTCAACAGTTAAAACTGACACACCTATAAAGTTTTCTCCAGCACCATGAGTTTCTTTTTTTTTTTTTTTTTTTTCACCATGAGTTTCATTTTCACTTTCTGATCAGAATTAATCACTAAGGTTTTTTGTTGATCTAAATTCGTATTATCTGAATCAGAACTATATTCTGAAAAGCTGTTATCTTCTGAGATGCTAAATGTCATTCGGATAATCAAAGAAAGTATCTGTATAAACGTCACATGAAAAATTATCCTTCATTCAAAATTGCATAATACATCGTTTTTTAAAATATTATGGTAAGAAATTTGTGTTTATAATATACACAAGGTTGGAACAAAAATCTAACGGAAAAAATTATGAATGATAAGGACAATCATCAATGTTGAAGTGAAGTGGCTCAGTCATGTCCGACTCTTTGCGACCCCATGTACCCTACAAGGCTCCTCTGTCCATGGGATTTTCCAGGCAAGAGTACTGGCTGCTGCTGCTGCTAAGTCGCTTCAGTCGTGTCTCACTCTGTAAGACCCCATAGAAGGCAGCCCACCAGGCTCCGCCATCCCTGGGATTCTCCAGGCAAGAACACTGGAGTGGGTTGCCATTTCCTTCTCCAGGGGATCTTCCCGAGCCAGGGATCGAACACAGGTTACCCGCATTGCAGGCAGACACTTTACCATCTGAGCCACCAGGGAAGTCCAACAATTTCACACAGTAATGTTAATTGTATCACTTTAAAACTATATATTGACATGTCTCTGGTCAGTAATGGGTTAAACACCCCCGGGTATTTCAAATGGTTTATATTCTCCTCTTCCTGCCAGAGACAGGAGGTGTTTTATTCTGAGATATTTACTGTTAGAAATTTGTCGAGCTCATGGGAGCAAATCTGACAGTACTGTGCGTCCCCTCTCTGTCTGAGTCTCCCTGGAGTTTTTAGCTCTCCAAGTTGTCCGCACTGAACCTCCAACAACTCATCAGTTACAGTTCAGGGTTTTCCTTCCCCAGCACTGGTTTCCAGGGCAGTTTCTACTTGGGAATTTGTGCTGAAGTAAGTTGAGATTTTTATTTGTTCATCTCTCCAATCTTGGAAGCAGTAGTTTCTCCCGTGTCCTAGCCTTTCTCATGGATGTACGAATTGTTGATTTTTCACTCTGTTCAGCTTTTTACTAACTAGAAAGCAGGGGAAACTTTCAAACTGTTGAATACAGAAATGGAACCAGAAGTCTAGGGTCTTTTTCTGAGATGATAAAAATTGACTATATGATAGTGTACATATCCGTGAAAATAGTAAAAACTAAAAACTATTGAATTAATCATGTTACAATGATGAATTTTATGGCATGTTAACTATCTCAATAATGCATTTTTTAAAAAGGACAGTATGGATGTATTTTTGTTTGAAACTCCTTTTTTTTTACCCTATGAGACTTAAAAAACAACTATAAAAAATAATAATAGTAAATCTTTTTTATGGAGTCACAATGTATAAAGATATAATTGGTGATTTAACACTAAAGGAGGATGAAACAGAAGTGAAAGTTTTTGCATACTGTTGAAATTAAGTTATTAATGTGAACTAGAATCTTTTAAATTAAAATCAATTATAATCCTTAGTGCAGTACTTAAAAAAATAACTCAAAATATATATTAAAACAAGCAACAAGACACTTAAAATGTCATATTATATCTACTTAACACAAAAGAAGGAGGAACTGTAGAACAAAAAAGGCATAAGATGTGTGAAAAAGACAAATTATATAAAATAATAAAATAATTCATTTTTGCATTTGTAACATAAAAATTATGTATAACAATAAAAGCACAAAAAAGGAAAGCAGGAGAAGGCCATAAAGGAGAAATAATTATATGTAATTATAATTATACATAATTATATTGTAATTATTTTTATGCAGGAATTATCATAAATAAGTAGATTTTGGCAAAATAAGTTGTATATTATGAGCACTGGAGCCAACACAAACATGTTAAGTTAAAACATATATAGTGAAAAATAATCTTAAAGGAATGACATTGTTGTCCTTGATGTATTCACTTAAGGAAAAATCATATATTAAAAGAGCAAAAGAAAAAAATTAGATATATAATAAAACAAAATGTAGCATAGCAAATGGGTATAGCTATATCTAAATTATTAACCTAGTTGGAAAAAAACTTCACTAACTAATGTACAGTGTTTGTGTAAAGTCATTTTTGTCTTTATTTTAAGTACTTCATACATTTCCAAAGTTACTCTTGTTTGCATTTCCCCCAATCCCTTAGAAAGACTGATTCATGAATTTCTAAAGCAGATTTTTTTTCTGCATTCCATCCTGCACCCATTAAAATACCCTCTCCTGTGTATTTAAGTTCCATGGATTTTGAAAAAATCAAAATCATGTAATAGCCACCATTATTTAAACAGAAAAAACACCCTATATTAAACAGAATAATTTCATTGACCTGAAAATCCCCTTTACTTCATCTATTCAGACCACTCCTTCTCCTCTTCTGGTACCTCTGATAACTACTTATTATTTCACTATCTCTGTAGTTTGACCTTTTCTAGAATGTTATAAAACTGGAATAATATGTTACAAAGCATTTTCAGACTATTCTATTTTAGTAATATGAATTTACTCTTTGTACATTTTGTATAATTTATAGTTCATATGTATATTTTGTAACAGAATAATATTGTCATATAGATTAATATAGCATGTTTATCTATTCACCTATTAAAGAGCCTCTGCACTTTTTCCAGCTCTTAGTGATTATGAAAAAAGTTACTTGTAAGAATTTGCATGCTGGTCTTTCTTTGGACGTAGATAACAAATCAGTTGAATAAATATGTAAGACTATGATTAGACTGTTTTACAGTAAGAATGTAAAGAATCCACCGAAATGCAAGAGACCTTGGTTCGATTCCTGGGTTGGAAAGATGCCTGGAGTAGATAGGCTACCCATTCCAGTATTCTTGGCCTTCCCTGGTGGCTCAGACGGTATAGAATCCGCCTGCAGTGTGGGAGAACTGGGTTTCATCACTGAGTGGGGAAGGTCCCCTAGAGGAGGGCATAGGCAACCGACTGCAGTATTCTTGCCTGGAGAATCACCATGGACAGAGGAGCTTGGCGGCATACAGCAGTCTATGGGGTCACAAAGAGTTGACCACAACTGAGCAACTAAGCACAGCACAGCAAGAATCAGTTTCATTTCATAAGAGACAGCCAGACATACTTCCAAAATGGTTGTGCTATTTAACAAATGAAAATTCTTTTTGCTTTGCATTCTTGCTGACAATTAATAGGGCAATATTTGGAATTTAGACATTGTTATAGATACATGAAATATAGAATGATCTCTGTTCATTTCCAAGGCAAACCATTCGATATCATGGTAATCAAAGTCTATACCCCAACCAGCAATGCTGAAGAAGCTGAAGTTGAATGGTTCTATGAAGATCTTCAAGACCTTCTAGAACTAACACCCCCCAAAATGTCCTTTTTATTATAGAGGACTGGAATGCAAAAGTAGGAAGTCGTGAAACACCTGAAGTAACAGGCTAATCTGGCCTTGGAGTACAGAATGAAGCAGGGCAAAGGCAATAGAGATCTGCCAAGAGAATACAGAGGTCATAGCAAACACCCTCTTCCAACCACACAGGAGAAGACTCTACACATGGACATCACCAGATGGTCAACACTGAAATCAGAATGATTATATTCTTTGCAGCCAAAGATGGAGAAGCTCTATACAGTCAGAAAAAAAAAAAACCAACAAGACCAGGAGATGACAGGGGCTCAGATCATGAACTCCTTACTGCCAAATTCAGACTTAAATTGTAAAAGGAGGGAAAAACTAGGCCATTCAGGTATGACCTAAATCAAATCCCAAACGATTATACAGTGGAAGTGAGAAATAGATTTAAGGGACTAAGTCTGATAGACAGATTGCCTGATGAACTATGGACGGAGGTTTGTGACATTGTACAGGAGACAGGGATCAAGACCATCCCCAAGAAAAAGAAATACAAAAAAGCAAAATGGCTGTCTGAGGAGGCCTTACAAATAGCTGTGAAAAGAAGAGAAGCCAAAAGTAAAAGAGAAAGGGAAAGATATACCCATTTGAATGCAGAGTTCCAAGGAATAGCAAAGAGACATAAGAAAGCCTTCCTCAGTGATCAGTGCAAAGAAACAGAGGAAAACAATAGAATGGGAAAGACTAGAGACCTCTACATGAAAATTAGAGATACCAAGTGAATACTCCATGCAAAGATTGGCTCAACAAAGGACAAAAATGGTATGGATCTAACAGAAGCAGACGATATTAAGAAGAGGTGGCAAGAATACATGGAAAAACTATACAAAAAAGATCTTCATGATCCAGACAATCACGATGGTGTGACCACTCACCTAGAGCCAGACATCCTGGAATGTGAAGTCAAGTGGGCCTTAGGAAGCATCACTACAAACAAAGCTAATGGAGGTGATGGAATTCCAGTTGAGCTATTTCAAATCCTAAAAGATGATATTTGTGAAAGTGTACACTCAATATGCCAGCAAATTTGGAAAACTCAGCAGTGGCCACAGCACTGGAAAAGATCAGTTTTCATTCCAATCCCAAAGAAAGGCAATGCTAAAGTATGTTCAAACTATGACACAACTGCACACATCTCACATACTAGCAAAGTAATATTCAAAATTCTCCAAACCAGGCTTCAACAATACGTGAAAAGTGAACTTCCAGATGTTCAAGCTGGTTTTAGAAAAGGCAGAGGAACCAGAAATCAAATTGCCAACATCTGCTGCATCATTGAAAAAGCAAGAGAGTTCCAGAAAAACATCTATTTCTGCTTTATTGACTATGCTAAAGCCTTTGACTGTGTGGATCACAATAAACTGTGGAAAATTCTGAAAGAGATGGGAATACCAGACCACCTGAACTGCCTCTTGAGAAACCTATATGCAGGTCAGGAACTATCAGTTAGAACTGGACATGGAACATCCGACTGTTTCTAAATCAGCAAAGGAGTATGTCAAGGCTGTATATTGTCACCCTGCTTATTGAACTTATATGCAGAATACATCATGAGAAACGCTGGGCTGGAGGAAGCACAAGCTGGAATCAAGATTGCTGGGAGAAATATCAATAACCTCAGATATGCAGATGACACCACCCTTATGGCAGAAAGTGAAGAAGTACTAAAGAGCCTTTTGATGAAAGTGAAAGAGGAGAGTGAAAAAGTTGGCTTAAATTTCAGCATTCAGAAACCTAAGATCATGACATCCAGTCCCATCACTTTATGACAAATAGTTGGAGAAACAGTGGAAACAGTGGCAGACTTTATTTTCCTGGGCTCCAAAATCACTGCAGTTGATAACTGCAGCCATGAAATTAAAAGACTCTTACTCCTTGAAAGGAAAGTTATGACCAACCTAGATAGCATGTTAAAAAGCAGAGACATTACTTTGCCAACAAAGGTCAATCTACTCAAGGCTATGGTTTTTCCAGTAGTCATGTATGGATGTGAGAGTTGGACTATAAAGAAACCTGAGCACCAATGGATTGATGCTTTTGAACTGTGGCATTGGAGAAGAGTCTTGAGAGTACCTTGGACTGCAAGGAGATCCAATCAGTCCATCTTAAAGGAGATCAGTCCTGAATGTTCATTGGAAGGACTGATGTTGAACCTGAAATGCCAATACTTTGGCCACCTGATGTGAAGTATTGACTCATTGGAAAGACTCTGATGCTGGAAAAGATTGAAGGTAGGAGGAGAAGGGGATGACAGAGGATGAGATGGTTGGATTGCATCACCCACTCAATGGACATGAGTTTGTGTAAACTCTGGGAGTTGTGATGGACAGGGAGGCCTGGCATGCTCCAGTCCATGGGGTTGCAAACAGTAGGACATGACTGAGTGACTGAACTGAACTCAACTGATAGATATATGAAAGTGAAAGAAAGTGAAAGTCGCTCAATCATGTCTGACTCTTTGCAAACCCCATATAGTACATAGAATTCTCCAGGCCAGAATACTGGAATGAGTAACCTTTTCCTTCTCCTGGGTATCTTCCCAACCCAAGGATCGAACTCAGGTCTCCTGCATTGCAGGAGGATTCTTTACCAGCTGAGCCACAAGGGAAGCCCAATTATACTGGAGTGAGTAACCTATCCTTTCTCTAGTGGATCTTCCTAACCCAGGAATCAAATCGGGGTCTCCTGCATTGCAGGCAGATTCTTTACCAACGGATATACCAGGGAAGCTATGGGTATATAGTGGCATCTTATTTTACATTTTCTAAATGGCAAATAATTTTGAATATATTTTTTATTTTTAAAAATATAAATTTATTTATTTTAATTGGAGGTTAATTACTTTACAGTATTGTATTGGTTTTGCCATATATCAACATGGATCCACCACAGGTATACACGTGTTCCCCATCCTGAACCCCCATCCCTCCTCCCTTCCCGTACCATCCCTCTGGGTCATCCCAGTGCATCAGCCCCACCATCCAGTATCATGCATCGAACTTGGACTGGCGATTCATTTCATATATATTATACATATTTCAATGTCATTCTCCCAAATCATCCCACCCTCTCCCTCTCCCACAGAGTCCAAAAGACTGTTCTCTACATCTGTGTCTCTTTTGCTGTCTCGCATACAGGGTTATTGTTACCATCTTTCTAAATTCCATATATATGCGTTAATATACTGTATTGGTGTTTTTCTTTCTGGCTTACTTCACTCTGTATAATAGGCTCCAGTTTCATCCACCTCATTAGAACTGATTCAAATGTATTCTTTGTAATGGCTGAGTAATACTCCATTGTGTATATGTACCACCGCTTTCTTATCCATTCATCTGCTGATGGACATCTAGGTTGCTTCCATGTCCTGGCTATTATAAACAGTGATGCGATGAACATTGGGGTACATGTGTCTCTTTCCCTTCTGGTTTCCTCAGTGTGTATGCCCAGCAGTGGGATTGATGGGTCATAAGGCAGTTCTATTTCCAGTTTTTTAAGGAATCTCCACCCTGTTCTCTATAGTGGCTGTACTAGTTTGCATTTCCATGAACAGTGTAAGAGGGTTCCCTTTTCTCCACACCTTCTCCAGCATTTATCGCTTGCAGACTTTTGGATCGCAGCCATTCTGACTGGCATGAATGGTACCTCATTGTGGTTTTGATGTGCATTTCTCTGATAATGAGTGATGTTGAGCATCTTTTCATGTGTTTGTTAGCCATCTGTATGTCTTCTTTGGAGAAATGTCTATTTAGTTCTTTGGCACAATTTTTTTTTTTTAATTTTATTTTATTTTTAAACTTTACTTAATTGTATTAGTTTTGTTTTTGATTGGGTCATTTATTTTTATGGAATTGAGCTGCAGGAGTTGCTTATATATTTGTGAAATTACTTGTTTGTCAGTTGCTTCATTTCCTATTATTTTCTCCCATTCTGAAGGCTGTCTTTTCACCTTGTTTATAGTTTCCTTTGATGTGCAGAACTTTCAAGTTTAATTAGGTCCCATTTGTTTATTTTTGCTTTTATTTCCAATATTCTGGGAGGAGGGTCATAGAGGATCCTGCTGTGATGTATGTCAGAGAGTGTTTTGCCCATGTTCTCCTCTAGGAGTTTTATAGTTTCTGGTCTTACGTTTAGATCTTTAATCCATTTCGAGTTTGTTTTTGTGTATGGTGTTAGAAAGTGTTCTAGTTTCATTCTTTTACGAGTGGTTGACTGGTTTTCCCGGCACCACTTGTTAAAGAGATTGTCTTTTCTCCATTGTATATTCTTGCCTCCTTTGTTAAAGATAAGGTGTCCATAGGTGCATGGATTATCTCTGGGCTTTCTATTTTGTTCCATTGATCTATATTTCTGTCTTTGTGTCAGTACCATACTCTCTTGATGACTGTGACTTTGTAGTAGAGCCTGAAGTCAGGCAGATTGATTCCTCCAGTTCCATTCTTCTTTCTCAAGATTGCTTTGGCTATTCGAGGTTTTTTGTATTTCCATACAAATTGTGAAATTATTTGTTCTAGTTCTGTGAAAAATACCATTGGTAGCTTGATAGGGATTTCATTGAGTCTATAAATTGCTTTGGGTAGTATACTCATTTTCACTATATTGATTCTTCTGATCCATGAACATGGTATATTTCTCCATCTATTAGTGTCCTCTTTGATTGCATTCCTATACTCTAATAATGAGAAAATAGAAAGAGAAATTAAGGAAACAATTCCATTCACCATTGCAATGAAAAGAATAAAATACTTAGGAATATATCTACCTAAAGAGACGAAAGGCCTATATATAGAAAATTATAAAACACTGGTGAAAGAATTCACATACTTTTTATATCTTCTTTGATGTCTTGACTTTTTGGATATTTTTCTCATTTTAAAATTGTATTTTCTAATTTCCTAATGTTGAATTTTAAGTGTTCTTTGTATATTTTGGATATGATTCCTTTTTCAGATATGTTCTTGGTTTTGTTTGCAAATATTTCCCTTCAATCTTGTCTTTTCATTATCTTAATATTATTTTTGTGGAGCAGAAGCTTTTCATTTAATGAAATTTATCTTTTTTAATGAATCATGTTTTTTGGTTTTGAATGCTTAAAAATCATTGCCAAACCCAAGACAATAAAGATATTCTCCTTTATTTTCTCTAGCAACTAAAAAAAAAAGTTTTGCATTTAAGGTTATGATGAGTGATTTTGAGTTACTATCATGAAAAGTGTAGGTGTATGGCCACATCCTTTTTTTTTTTTTTTTTTTTTTTTTTTCATAAATAGTCCAATTATCCCAGCACCTTTTGTTGAAAAGAATATCCTATCTCCCTTAAATTACCTTTGCTCCTTTGACAAATACTAGTTGACTATATTTGTGTTGGTGTATCTCTGGAACTTCATTCTGCTCCATTTAACTTATGTGTCCATTCTCTCGCCAATATCATTCTGTGCTGTTTATTGTAGCTTTATAGTAAACTTTGAAGTTGAATTGAGTGAGTCCTTTGAATTTCCTTGTCTGCTTTAGTTTTGTGTTGTCTTTTCCTTCTTTGTATAAACTTGAGAATCAGTTTATAGATATCTACTGAACAGCATGCTGGCATTTTTAGATTGCCTTGGAATACATACATCAAAATGGAAAGATTTTCCTAAGTTTCCTAGTGTATAAGTGCAGAATATCCCTCCATTTATTTAGGTCTTACTTAGTTTCTTTTATCTGTTTTTTATTTTTCCAAAAATACATGTATATATTTTACCATTTGCATACTTAAATACTGGGTTGGCCTAAAGGTTAGTTCAATTTCTTTTTTTTCCCCATAAGATGGTTCTGGCAGTGGTTAGTTGTCTTAAACTTCCTTTGAAACAATTTTGTTAGATTGAATTGTGACAGCTGTCATATTAGTGTGCATGAGATACAGGAGATGTGGGTTTGACCCCTGGGTCAGGAAGATCCCTGGAGGTGGAAATGACAACCCACTTCAATATCCTTGCCTGGAAAATCCCATGGACAGAGCAGCCTAACGAGCTGCAGTTCATGGGATCACAAAAAAGTTGGACACAACTTAGTGACTAAGCAACAATTTGCTTGAGTGGTTTTAATAAAACCTCTTTGTGAAGGTAATTTATTGAGTAGAAACCTGATGTATGAGAAGGAGCCAGTCAAACAGATTACTGGAAGAAGAATACTCTGCTCTAGTCTTAGTTACCCCCTAATTTGGGATTGAGAGAGATAATTCAGTTTTCACCAAGGTATGCAATAAACTGTAATCCCATACAGATGATGTATCAGCCAGGGTTTTTTGCAAGGGTTAACAAAAAGCAGGCTTCCCATGTGGTTCAGTGGAAAAGAGTCAGCCTGAAATGCAGAAGAACTGCAACGCAGGTTCCATCCCTGAGCTGGGAAAATCCCCTGGAGAAGGAAATGGCAGTCCATTCCATATTCTTGTCTGAGAAATCCCTTGGACAGAAGAGCCTGATGGCCTACAGTTCATGAGATCGCAAAAGAGTTGGATACAACTGAATGACTAAGCAACAACAATATTTAGTTTTAGGTACAGTGTTGAATCTTATTGTCTTTATTTTCAAAATCCACATGTTAATTATTGTTATAGAGAAAAGCAATTAAATTTTGTACAGTAACCTTGTATATTGCAACTTTGTTATAATCACTTATTATCTTCAGGAGTTTTTTGTTGTTGTTGATCCTTTAGGATTTTTTATTTATATATGATATATCATCTATAAGCAATTTTATTCCTTTTTATCTTTTATTTTATTTTCTTGTCTAAAGTGTATTGCCTAACACTTACAGTATGACATTGAAAAACACTAGTGAGTGAAGATATACTTGCCTGTTCTTTTTTTTTTTCTTCTTCTTTTTTTTTTTTAAATGTATTTATTCTTAATTGGAGGATAATCACTTTACAACACTGCATTGGTTTCTGCCATACATTAACATGAATCAGCCATAGGTATACATAAGTCTCCTCCTTCTTGAACCTTCCTCCCACCCCCACTCTGCCCCACCCCTCCAGAATGTCACAGAGCACTGGGTTTTAGCTCCCTGCTTCATATAGCAAATTAACACTGGCTATCTATTTTACTTATGGTAATGTATATGTTTCCATATTACTCTCTCAATTTGTCGCACCCTCTTCTTCCCCCACTGTGTATACAAGTCTGTTCTCTATGTCTGCATCTCAATTACTGCCCTTCAAATATATTCATCAAGCCATCTTTCCAGATTCCATATATACATGTTAATATATGATATTTGTTTTTCTCTTTCTGACTTACTTCACTCTGTATAATAGGCTGTAGGTTCATCCACTGCATTAGAACTGACTCAAATGTGTTCCTTTTTATGGCTGAGTAATATTCCATTATATATATGTACCACAGCTTTTGTTAAGGATTTTTACATTGTTCATAAGGAATATAGGCAGTAGTATTTGATTCTTTTGTAAATATTTTAATTTTGGAGGTTCACTGACCTACAGTATTGTGTTAATTCCAGGTGTATAGCAATGTGATTTGGAGAAGGCAATGGCACCCCACTCCAGTACTCTTGCCTGGAAAATCCCATGGACGGAAGAGCCTGGTAGGCTGCAGTCCATGGGGTCACTCAGAGTCAGACACGACTGAAGCGACTTAGCAGCAGCAGCAGCAATTTGGTATATATATATATATATATATATATATACTCATTCTTTTTTAGATTATTGTCTAATATAGGTCATCACAAATATTCAGTAGATTTCCCTGGGCTATACAGCAGGTTCTTGTTATCTATTTTTTTATATATTCTCCAGTATTCTGGCCTGAAGAATTTCAAGGATTGTATACTCCATGGGGTTGCAAAGAGTGAGACAGGACTGAGCGACTTTCACTCTTTCACGTTCACCACTCTTATAATATTTTTATCTGGTATTGGTATTAGGGTAATGCTGGCATCACAGGATAAGTTTCCAAGAATTCCCTCAACTTCTATCTCTGGAAGAGATTTTAAGCATTGTTAACTTATTTTTATTAAACATATATGAGAATACACTGGTGAAACCATCTGAGACTAATGGTTTCTTTTTTCAGAACACTAATTACTTGCATTTTTATTATTATTATTATTTTATGAAAACTTGATATGAGATCTACACTTTTAGCAAATTTTTACATTATACCTAAAATTTTTTCCACCTTTTTTTTGTGTGTGTGTCTGCTGTTGTTGCCTATGTTTGGTATGGTATTTATGAATCATTGCCAAGACAAATGCCATGAAATTTTCTGCTATTTTTTGTTCAAGAATTTTACAATTTTCATATTATGTTCATTCTCCAAGCCAGGCTTCAGCAATATGTGAACTGTGAAATTCCTGATGTTCAAGCTGGTTTTAGAAAAGGCAGAGGAACCAGAGATCAAATTGTCAACATCCGCTGGATCATGGAAAAAGCAAGAGAGTTCCAGAAAAACATTTATTTCTGCTTAATTGACTATGCCAAAGCCTTTGACTGTGTGGATCACAATAAACTGTGGAAAATTCTGAAAGAGATGGGAATACCAGACCACCTGACCTGCCTCTTGAGAAATCTGTATGCAGGTCAGGAAGCAACAGTTAGAACTGGACATGGAACAACAGACTGGTTCCAAATAGGAAAAAGAGTACGTCAAAGCTGTATATTGTCACCCTGTTTATTTAACTTATATGCAGAGTACATCATGAGAAACGCTGGACTGGAAGAAACACAAGCTGGAATCAAGATTGCCAGGAGAAATATCAGTAACCTCAGATATGCAGATGACACCACCTTTATGGCAGAAAGTGAAGAGGAACTCAAAAGCCTCTTGATGAAAGTGAAAGTGGAGAGTGAAAAAGTTGGCTTAAAGCTCAACATTCAGAAAACGAAGATCACGGCATCCGGTCCCACCACTTCATGGGAAATAGATGGGGAAACAGTGGAAACAGTGTCAGACTTTATTTTTCTGGGCTCCAAAATCATTGCAGATGGTGACTGTAGCCATGAATTAAAAGACGCTTACTCCTTGGAAGGAAAGTTATGACCAACCTAGATAGCTTATTCAAAAGCAGAGACATTACTTTGCCAACAAAGGTTCGTCTAGTCAAGGCTATGGTTTTTCCAGTCATCATGTATGGATGTGAGAGTTGGATTGTGAAGAAGGCTGAGTGCTAAAGAAGTGATGATTTTGAACTGTGGTGTTGGAGAAGACTCTTGAGAGTCCCTTGGACTGCAAGGAGATCCAACCAGTCCATTGTGAAGGAAATCAGCCCTGGGATTTCTTTGGAAAGAATGATGCTAAAGCTGAAACTCCAGTACTTTGGCCACCTCATGCGAAGAGTTGACTCATTGGAAACTACTCTGATGCTGGGAGGGATTGGGGGCAAGAGGAAAAGGGGACGACAGAGGATGAGATGGCTGGATGGCATCACTGACTCGATGGACGTGAGTCTGAGTGAACTCCGGGAGTGGGTGATGGACAGGGAGGCCTGGCATGCTGGGATTCATGGGGTTGCAAAGAGTTGGACAGGACTGAGCTACTGATCTGATCTGATCTGATTATGTTCAAGTCCTTTAACCCACTCTGGAGTTGATTTTTCTGTACATTGTAAGATGGTGGTCCAGTTTTATTCTCTTGTATGTAGATATCTTGCTTTCTCAACACCATTTGTTGAAGGGACTATCCTTTCTCTATAATGTTGAAGCTACCTTTGTTTAAGATTAATTAACTGTATATGCATGGAATTATTTGGAGGTTGTTTATTTAGTTTCATCAATCTAAATGTTTCTCTTTATGCCACTACCATACTATTTCACTTATGTGGTTTTGTAACTTATTCTGAAATTAGGAAGTGTGATGCCTCTAGCTTTGTTCTAATTTCCCCATATAGTTTTGGGTACTAAGTATCTTTTTGGTTCTATATTAGTTTTAGTATTTGTTTTAACTTCTGTGAAATATGACATTGTGATTTTGATAGGGATTGCATTGAAACTGGATAAGTTTGGGTAGAATGAAGATTTTAGTTGTGTGGTTTCTAATACATGGACACAAGATT